>NC_080682.1:119941481-120109458 GCF_030445035.2 Dasypus novemcinctus
GTATGAGTTCTTCTCAAAACATTCTCCAGAGAGTATTTATTTAACTATTAAATAAACATTATTTTAACTTCTCTTTACATATAGCCTCTAAGACATGTAGCCACAGAAACTCCTTTTCACTTCATTTCTCCTCAGGAGTCTCCTTTTCAATGTATGCAGAGGATCACCGTCAACTAGAGCACACACCATCAGCCCTCTGATTCAGTCTTATTCACCTGAGATCACCTTAAACAAACAACCTAATTTGTAAAATTGAAGACTCTTGATGTTTCATCATTTGTAACTATCTCTTTGAAAAAGGTGTTAAAATATCATAAGACAATTTCCTATTAGACTGTGATATTTGTAGGCTTTGATAATACTTTTCCCCTTAACCTTTGCATTCCTTGAATGAATGTAAATATTTTAGTCTTTCAGGGTGTTTCACCCATAGCTTTATAGATAATAAACCTATCTTCAACTTTCCATTTTATTATCCCTTTACACATCCATCATAGTTATTTGCCTGCAAAGACATTACAACTTTAATCAAGTTTTAATTTTGTTTTCAACAGCATCTTAATGATATTCAAAACGGTTTTAAATTAAATTACACACCATACCATCAATCTGGCAAATAAGGCTTTGCAGGTTCCGGTTTTGGGTCAGAAGAGGTAACTTAGGATGCATCATCCAAAAACTCATTTAAAGAATGACAAAATGTTGATAAATGTTGAAGCTGGGGAAGCACAAAGGGTGGATTATACTACTTCCAATCATTGTAGATGTTTGACATTTTTCATAATTAAATGCTGTAGATGTATAGATTGGAGTGACATCATCAAGATGGTGACACAAGACATTCTCTGGAAAAGGCATCCCTCAGAATGAGTTAATAAAAGGACAAATCCCACTTATTTGGAACTTTGGAGAATGACAGAGACTGGAGAAGGACTCCACAAATGCCGAATAGAAGAAAAAGAACAATAATCTAAAAGAGAAGGTAGGAAATATCCATCCTGGATCCGCTAGTCCACACCTCTTCACCACACTCAGTCCCCAGCAGCCTAGGATATACAGAGACAGCCCGGCCCAGGGCCTTCTACATCATGTAGAGCCGCTCACAGCAGCGACTTACAGTGCCACACATATCCAGGCACAGAGGCCCAAGGCAAAACACAGCTGCTAAGTCATGCTATATTAGAAGGCCCCAAGGTGGGGGAAAAAAGAGACAAGGACAGAACGTCGACAAGAGGAGCACTTACTGGACTACCTAAATGCAAAACGGACTTTTCTGCAGTGACACACCTTTTCTGGCTTGACCACACCTGGCTCCCCAGGGCTTGATACCCGAACAAGGAAGAAACCAGAGGCAGAAAGGACTCACTGAAGAAAAAAAAAAAAAGGGGGGGGGAGGGGGTTAAACAGAACTGCTGTAAGGCATGAGGGGTCCCAAAACTGAAAAGTATAAGGAAAAGAAGGCACTGAGTGAGGAGAATTTAAATAAATAATAGGAGCTGGGGGGGGGGGGGGGGAAATCTGCATAAAAAAAAAAAACAGATCAAGATCCCCAGAGAAATAACAGAGGAAAGGAAGCATTCTCCTGTAAGCATCAAAGAAGAGCCTTAACGCAAAGCCAATTAACAATAAAACCCTAGACAAGAGGGAGAAACTGACCTTCAAAGTTAACTCATCAAGATAATCCAGACATAAGCAAAAAATTACAAGCCTTACTAAGAAACAGGAAGATATTATAGCTCAGTCAAGGGAATTATGAAAACTTCAGAGGAAGCACAGAATTTGGAACCAATCAAAAACATTCAAGAAAATCTCCTAAATGAATTCAAGGAAAGGAAGGAAAATATAGTTAAAAAGCGAAGGAGTATCAAGAAGACAATGGGGCAGCAGATGTGGCTCAAGTGGTTGAATGCCTGCTTCCCAAGTATGAGGACCCAGGTTTATTACCTGGTACCTCCTAAAAACAAACAAAACCAACTTGGGAAGCGGACTTGGCCCAATGGATAGGGCGCCCACCTACCACATGGGAGGTCCACAGTTCAAACCCCGGGCCTCCTTGACCTGTGTGGAGCTGGCCCAAGCGCAGTGCTGATGGGCGCAAGGAGTACCATGCCACACAGGGGTGTCCCCGCGCAGGGGAGCCCCACGCACAAGGAGTGCGCCCCATAAGGAGAGCCACCAGAGCAAAAGAAAATGCAGCCTGCCCAGGAATGGTGCCGTATACACAGAGAGCTGACACAACAAGGTGACGCAATAAAAAGAGACACAGATTCCCGGTGCTGCTGATAAGGATAGAAGAGGTCACAGAAGAACATACAGCGAATAGACACAGGGAGCAGACAACCAGGGGGAAGGGGAGAGAAATAAATAAAAAATCTTTGGGCAAAAAAACAAACCCCAATTCTAATTGGGAAACAGATGGAGCTCAGTGGTTGAGCATCTGCTTCCCATATATGAGGTCCTGGGTTCAATCTGATACCTCCTAAAAAAAAAAAAAGACAATGACAACAACAATGGGTTAGCATAAAAAAGAAGTTGAAAATATAAAAACAAACATAATAGAAGTTATGGGGAAGAAGCCACAATAATGGAGATTGTAAATACACTACAGGCATACATTAGCACATTTAAACGAGAAGAGAGAATCGGCAAACTAGAAGACAGCAACTAAAAAAATCAAACATCTAGGAGTGAATTTAGGATATAAAGACTTGTACAAAGAAAACTATAAAACATTGCTATAAGAATTCAAACAAGATAAATAAATGGAAGAAAAGTCCACATTCATGGATTGGAAGACTAACTATCCTTAAGACGTCAATTCCATTCCAAATATTTACGGTCCAACAATATCCCAATAAAAATTCCAACAGCCTACTTGGCAGAAATGGGAAAGTCAGCTATCAAATTTATTCAATAAATTAAAGGAAGGGAAAGGGGCTCTGAATAGCCAAAACCACATTGAAAAAAAAGTTGGAAGACTCACACTTCCTGACTTTAAAGCTTAACACAGGGAAACGGAAGTGGCTCAACCAATTGGCCTCCCATCTACCACAGAGGAGGTCTAGGGTTTGATGCCCAGGGACTCCTGGTGAAGGTAAGCTGGCCCACACAGAGTGCTGGCCCACGCAGGAATGCCGCCCTGCGCAGGAGTGCTGCCCTGCATGGGAATGCCACCCTGCACGGGAAAGTCATCCAGCGCAGGAGTGCCGATCAAAGCAGAGAGCTGGCGCAGCAAGATGACGCAACAAGAGACAGAGAGGACAGAAAATAAGACCAAGTAGCAGAACAGGGAGCTGAGGTAGCGCAAGAGAGTAATAGCCTCTCTCTCTCCCACTCGGTAAGGTCCCAGGATCGGTTCTCAGAGCCGCCTAATGAGAATACAAGCAGACACAGAAGAACACACTCAGTGAATGGACACAGAGAGCAGACAATGGGGGAATGGGGGGGAGGGGGTAGAAATAAATAAAAATTAAAAATCTTAAAAAAAAAAAAGCTTAACACAAGGCTACAGTGGACAAAATAGCATGGTACTGGCAGGACAGATATATCAACCAACGAAATCAAATTGAGAGTTCAGAAATAGACCCTTGCATCTCTGACCGACTGACTTTTGACAAGGCTGCCAACTCCACTCAATTGGGAAAAAACAGTCTCTTTGATAATTGTGCTAGCAGAAGACAACCACGTGCAAAAGAGTGAAAGCAGACCCCCATCTCACAACATCTACAAAAATTAACTCAAAATGGATCAAAGACCTAAATATAACCAGAACTATAAAACTACTAGAAGAAAATGTAGGGAAGCATCTTCAGGATTCTGGAGTTAGGCAATGGTTTCTTGGACTTTGCACCCAAAGCACAAGCAACAAAAGGAAAAATAGATAAATGAGACCTCATCAAAATTTAAAAGTTTTGTGCATCAAAGGACTTTGTCAGGAAAGTGAATCTAATGATTTGTTTTGTTTTGCCTTTACCAACACTCTGGCTCTAGTATTAGCATCTTATTTACCTCTGAAAGCTACCATTATATATCCATCACTTTAATCATCATTACTCATACCTTTAGAGTCATGAGACTCTTATCTTTTTGAATAGGTAACAATAGAGCATCAATAAAGCTCAGAACTAGGGCAGCAATTTACTCAACTTTTTCATTCCAATAAATCTTACTATTTGCACTTTTTGGTGTTCCCATATGACCTCTGTCCAAAAGTATTTGCAATTTTTTACAGCTATAATCATAGTTTAGATAAAATACTATATAGGCTTACATATCTTACTTGCTACCCTTTTGTAATAAGTAAGGCATTTTTCAATCAGTCCCTCTCACCAAAATACCATCTTGATCCTCTATATCACAACCTTGAACTAGGCAAAGTGCTTCCACAGACAACTACATGAGATCAGATGGAAATCTTATCAGGCTATAATAAAAAAGTAAATGGGCCAAGTGCCTATCAACAGATGAACTGGATAAACAAAACGTAATATATGCAAAAACAGAGTTATTATTCAGTCATACAGAGAAAAAAAGTTGTGATAAATGACCCTTGAAAATATTACGTTGCATGAAATAAACCAGATACAGATGGACAAATATTACATTTTTCCACTTATATGAAATATACACAATAAACTGAAAGTAGATTATAGGGGGTAAGGGATATAGGGAGTTATTACTTATTGTGTACAGTTTCAGTTTGAGGGGGTGAAAAAACTTTGAGTAATGGATACTGGTGAAAGCACCACAAGATTCTGAATACAATAAATACCACTGAATTGTACACTTAACAAATGGTTAAAATGGCAAAATTTTTCAAGATTAAAAAAAAAAGCAAAGAGATATAGACATACATATAAATTATAAATGAGGCCCGTAAAAAGTAGTCCTACTTAGGAAAACTA
Organism: Dasypus novemcinctus; assembly: GCF_030445035.2. Lineage (NCBI taxonomy): Eukaryota > Metazoa > Chordata > Mammalia > Cingulata > Dasypodidae > Dasypus > Dasypus novemcinctus. Next base: position 119,946,386 of record NC_080682.1, read on the forward strand.
CCTCCAAGTGTTATCTATTCTTGATGCCATCACTCACATCCTCTGCACTCCAACCTTACCCTTTCGATTTTATGACTTACAGGGCATCTTTTCTCAAACTGCACAGTCTATAATTATACTTAGGGCTAGGCACCTTGGCCTTTTTACCTATATTATCTAGTCATTGAAACTATTCTTACAGATTCAATGTGAGAAGCTGAATAATCAGGTATCACACAAGTATACTGTTAACCAAAAATTCTGCTTACCTCATTTCCATACACCATCAAATGATGAGTTGTAATGAGAGATTTGAAGACCACCACCCAACTACTGTTAGCAGTTCTTTCAAATAAACTGTCTGCCAACTGCGGGATGTTCACATTCATCTCGTTTGTGCATTGAATTAAATCTGCAATATAAAAAAAAATTATTTATATACTCTCTTGTTTTATTGTTAATGCCAGATTTGTATGCTAACCGGTGAAAGGTCTAGAAGAGTAGAGCAACAATAAATAGTCTGGAGAAGTTGTTAAATATCTCTCAGGAGAACAACTAAGACTATTATAATCTAAGAAATAAATACGGTACTGATTAGGATCACACAAATGCTCAATAATACCAGAAAGGGAATTATACACCTTCCTCAAGGAGTAATTCTCCCTTAAGCACTTCATTCCTCTCAAAAGGAACTATTTCAAAGTCTTCAGGAACTTTCAGCTTTTACTACTCATAAACCTTCCAAGTTACAATAGTGGATTATTCATCCCTACTTTTTAAAAAACCTGTTTATTTTGTTTTTTAAGGAAAAGCTTATAAAAGCATGAACATGCTAAAGGCCAAAACCACTTTTATTGACGTCCTCCCTAGAATGCTGTGTTGGCACTAATGTGAAGATAACAGAGATGTGTCCTATGATTGGGTATGATCTCAATTTGCCTATATAAAATATTTCTCATTCTTCTCTTCTCAGTTCTACTGAGTTAGCTCAGATACCAGCTGATAATCAGCTAATACTGAAAAACAAAACTGAAAATGGAATAAGGTTTCTTATTACACAAATTTCTAAATCAGAACTGACCCAGGAACTCTAAATTCAGTATTACTCTGAACCCAGTTTAAGCAATTTAAATTCCAATTTTATATTTGAAACTGGAAAGCATTATTACGGAATAGAATAATGTACAACTATTTCAGCACCAAAACTGAAAAAATTCTCTTCATGGACCTAAATGTCACCTCAAATCTGCTTAATAGGTAACACTGGCAAGTTCAATGAACCAAATAATACAAAATATAATCCAATTTAGAGAAATAATAAAAGAGGGGAAGACCAAGAAATGTTATTTTACCTTTAAAGTCGGACTAAAACATTAAGTGTGTATAAATAACTTTGCTATAACTACCATAAAGGGGAAAAAATTAAAGCTACTAATGACTGATTTGCATTGTTGCTCACTTTTAATATCCAGTGTGCAAGAATTACATACAAATTCAAAAGACCTAACTTGGTCTTGATTATTTGTAAGAAACTTGAATGTAACTATAATCATTTATCTACTACAATCTCTGAAAAACATTTGTTCTAGTAGGTCCAATTATTAAACAAAGAAACACTTGATCAGCAAATGCATTTCAGATAGTTACCCTGGCTAACAATGCTTACAGAACAAAGCACAAAACAGAGTGGCCATGGAACGCTTACAGAACAAAGCACAAAACAGAGTGGCCATGGAACAGCAGAATGACACAAGGCTTTCACAATTCAGGCAACTTGTAACAAAAATTAAATAGTAAATTCAACTTGGTGTGCATGGTTCAACCTCTAATAGTAAAAGCTGGAATTGTTTTCTTCCTTATTCTGAATCTTCATATTTCTTTAAACCTGTGCCGTAGCATTAAACATGTTGGATACTTGTCTTATTTTGAAATCTAAACACTCTCTGCCTTTCAAAATATAATCTACTGAGGGAAAGACCTATGTCTTGCTCATTTCTGAATCTGTTATAACTTCAAGCACACTGATCAAGTCCTGAATTTAAGTGTAAGAAGTTATATTGCTTTATTCCCAGTAATATTTTTCTTGTATATCATTCTAGATACTGTCTTTATAAACTATTCAGCTATTAAATAGTTACTTCATCATGATGGCATCAATAGTATTTTTAGTCCCCAGAGTATTACTTTTTACATTTTACAAAATTGAACTTGTCACAGTAATGCGCAAAAGTGGCTCCTACCTCTGTATGTTTAAGATAGATGGATATAGATATATACATATGTCCCCCAGATTCCATCAATAACCAAGTCCTTCTGAATCAACCTCCTAAACCCCCAGTGAATCCACATTCTCTCCATCCCCACTACCACTGCCAGAGCCACAACCACAGTTCAAATCGTATTTATTACTAACCTGAATAGTCTAAAGGAGTTTTCTTCCTAGAGGTACCACCTGTCTTGAGGTATTTGGGGGAAGTGGACTTGGCCCAGTGGTTAGGGCGTCCGGCTACCACATGGGAGGTCCATGGTTCAAACCCTGGGCCTTCCAGACCTGTGTGGAGCTGGCCCATGCGCAGTGCTGATGCGCACATGGAGCGCCCTGCCACGCAGGGGCGTCCCCCGTGTAGGGGAGCCCCACGCGCAAGGAGTGCGCCCCATAAGGAGAGCCGCCCAGCGCGAAAGAAAGTACAGCCTGCCCAGGAATGGTGCCGCCCACATGGAGAGCTGACACAACAAAAAGAAACACGATGCAGCAAATAGACACAGAGAACAGACAACCAGGGTGGGGGGGGGAAATAAATAAGTAAATAAGTAAACAAATAAATAAAATCTTTTAAAAAAAGAGAGATATTTAGAAATTGAAGAATGGGATTATCACACTGTCTGAAGGATTTCACTGGCATTTAACAGCAAGAATGAAGGAGAATCAATGTTCTATAATGAGTCCCCCATAATTAAGAACTGCCCCAGCCAAAATTTCTCCCATTGAGAAATACTGGTGTAACTGGCCTCCTCACTTCTGATACGTGATTTGGGGTCTCAACCACACCATATCCCCAGCCATTCTCTAAACTGGCAACAGAATGATCTAAATCACAACACAAAACTGTCACGGGAAGCGGATGAGGCTCAAGCATTTGGGCGCACATGTACCACATGTGAGGTCCTGGGTTTGTTTCCCAGTGCCGCATAGAGATGTTGAGGAAAACAGCAGGCTGACCCAATGGGCTGGTGCGAGGGGCTGGCACAGCGAGCTGATGTAACAAGATGATGCAACGAGGAGACACAAAGAGGAAACACAATAGGAGGGAGCAGAGATGGCTCAAGCAACTGAGTGCCTCTCTCCCACATGGGAGATCCCAGGTTCGGTTCCTGGTGCCTCCTAAAGAGAAAACGAGCAGACACAGAGAGCACATAACAAATGGACACAGAAAGCAGACAGTAAGCACAAACAATGGGGGGTGGGGGGGAAATAAATACAATAAATCTTAAAAAAAGAAACAAGAACTGCCATTACCTAACCTCAATGATATCCCCATTGCTTTCAGGATGGCATATATTTAGTTCTTGTTATGAGCTCCTTTCTGCACCGCAGCCACCACCAACAACAAACAATTTTCAGTTTTCTGTGCTGTAGCTCAGTTTCACACCTGTACCTTTCCATCCCTGCTCATTCTCAAGAAACACTTCCTCTCTGAAGCCTTCTCCACATACCATGGTAACCTCCATACAGTCACTGAAGCTGGCACATAATTCTACACCAAACAATTATTCCACACTCTACTTACTTACTTCTAAATCACTCTCTTCTACTAGATTGAGAGACCTTTTAAAAGCAGCCTGCAAACACTTTGTTAGCAATGCCCATACTCTTCATCACAGTGATAAGAAAACGGCTAGGATTAATTGGTCTACTAGAGCCTAATCTTGAAGCAAGTTATAGATTTCAGTTTCACTACAGTAATCTGCTAAAAATTAATTTCTTTAAAAAAGTGATGTGAGGCATAGGTATTAATTCAATATACACATATAATCATGTATATATAGAAAATTATTTTTTGTATTTTCCTACTGATATGAAATTTAAAATTGGAAAATTTTTTGAGTTTTTTCCTTGTACAATAGAAACTAACTGTTGCCTTTTCCTAGTGACTTAACAATTTCTTGAGGGCTGTACCTTTAAATTCTCAGATCGTCAACAGACATGTACTGCATAGGGGACAAGGTAGACGCCAGTACACATATAAAATCTTAACATTTTTCAACATTATTTTATAGTAGGAGAATATCTAGAAATGACCATCTAGAAGTCATAATTAAGCCATGTGCCTACTGTACTTTTCTCCATTTCTGTATTATAAGAATAAAAGTTTGCATATTAGGGAAACAGCTGTGGTTCAATCGATTGGGCTCCCATCTACCATATGGGAGGCCCTGGGTTTGTGTCCCAGGGCCTCCTTGTGAAGGCAGCCTCACCTGCAGAGAGCTGACAGCCCGCACCCGCAGACAGCTAGTGGAGCAAGATGATGCAACAAAGGGTGGCAAGCAGACAAACAGAAGAATATGCAGTGAATGAACACAGAGAGCAGACAGCAAGCAAGGTGCGGGGTGGGGATGGGGGGGTAAATAAAACAAATAAAAATAAGTCTCTAAAATAAAGTTTGCATATTAAAATTTGATGTTTTTCCCCAGAGACAAATAGCATATAATGTATCTATATTTAGATCAAATTGTGGTAATATATTTATTAAAGAATAATGTTGGGAACTAAAGCCTGAACATATGGACTTGAACTGATGGAGGAGAAGAGCGAAGATCAATCTCATCATGTATAAGATATTATATGATAATTATTAATTCTTGTATCAAAAAGAAAAACGGGAGCAGTTATGGCTCAAGCAGTTGAGTGTCCACCTCCCACGTAGGAGGTCCCGTGTTTGGTTCCCAGTGTCTCCTAAAGACAACAAACAACAAGTAGACAATAAGCACACATCAAGCAAAAAACAACAACAAGCAAAAGAATAAAAACGAGCAGACACTGAGGACAAACAACAAGCAAATACAACTAGCAAAGAGATGAGGGAGCCATCTCAGGGGAGGGGAAAGAAAAACAAAAACAGCTTCTATTTTGAAATTTTTAAAAAGTGAGTTTTTCACAGAGGAAACCAGATGAGGGAACATATGTAGCTCAATTAAAATAAATAGTTATATCTATTTACTTTTCAGTACCCAAAAGACATCAGCAAACAATAAGGTTTCATGAATCTCACCTCATGAACTACACTAATTTTTAAAAAAGATTTATTTCCTCTTCCCCTTCCCCCTCCCCCCACCCACCTGCTGTTTTTGTTGTCTGTATCCATTCCCTCAGTGATCTTCTGTGTCTATTTCTCTTTTTGTCTTCTCTTCTCATTTTTTCTCCTCTAGGATTCACCAGGATTCGATCCTGGGGACCTCTGATGTGGAGAAAGGTTCCCTGTCAACTGTGCCACCTCAGTTTCTGGTTTCTGCTACGCTTCATCCTGACTTTCCCCTTAGTCTCTCTTTTGTTGTGTCATCATCTCGCTATCTTGCTGCGTGACTCACTTGCTTGGGCACTAGCTCACTACACAGGCACTCTTGCCGCGTGGGCACCGAGGTTGCTGCACGGGCACTGGCTTGCCACACAGGAACTGGCTCCCATGCAGCCACACTTTCTCTTCTTTTTTTCACCAGGAGGCCCCAGGGATTGAACCTGGGTCCTCCCATATGGCAGGCCTATCACTTGAGTCACATTGGCTTCCCTGCACTAGTTTTTAAGAGTCTAAATTTGTGGGTAGAGATTTGAATAGTTGACCAATAAGTATTCTCTCAGAACCACCTATATGTGGGAAGGTATACTGGTCTGGTAGCTGAGAAGACCTAGACTCCTGCCGACATCTGCCTCTAAGTAGCTGCTGGCCTTGGTAAAAAAGCAAAGCTTCTCTGGGCCTCAATTTACTCAACTGAAAAATGACTCAACTGGAGTAGATTATATACTCTGACAGCTGATAGTTCTAAGAAATTAAATATGTGAAACAGAGCAATAACAGAGAAAGGGGAAACAAAATACTCTGGCAACCAAGGGAATATCAGTTTTTTGTTGCCTAACAATCTAAACACAAAAGCTCAACTTAGGCCAGAATTTAGATTTTAAAAATCTAATTATTGGTTGCCTTAACCACACCAACTGCTCATTTTATATATATATATATATATTCTATTTATATTCTATCCCCTTTATGATCTGCTCTCCCTCTACATGACTTTGTTTCAGCTACAATAGCCTACTCTTCTTGCAATGCCTCCAATACATCAAACTCTTACCTCATGCACTTGGCACTTGCTGTTCCCTCTGCCTACAATGACTTTCTCCCAGATATCTATACTGCTAGATTCCCACTTCCTTCCCACAGCTCTTTGCGCAAGTGTCCCCCTACCAGTTGAACTTCCCTGAATATGTAACAAAGCTTTAGGGCATTCCGCCACCTCCTCCAAATGCTCCCTTACTCTGTTTTATTTTTCCCAAAGCACTTATCACTACCTGCCTCATATTATATTTAGACCTTATTAAATATAGACCTGGCATCTTTAAGATCTTTCTCTCCACGTTAAAAATTCCATGTGGGCAGAGCTCTGTTTTGTTCCCCAAAGGTCTAGAATGGTGCCTGGTACATTCATTTTAGTACATATATCAACATTCTTAACATGACTTTTTGAAGTATCCAAAATGGTATTTTTTACATGGATTAAACCAACATTCTACAACTATTTGCACAACACGCTGTTCCGAAAGACTGAAAAACCTGAGTCTAATTCATGTGTAAATTTTCAAATTCCAAGTCATAAGAGATCTAATAAATAATGGTTCTTACTACAATGCTTATGGAAACTATAATATGCTTTAGAAATGATCGCATAAAATCTTAAGGATAACTCCAGAAGCTAAAAATACTTAACTATATAATAAAACAGGAAAGGTGATATAAGAATTCACACTCAAATTGTGAATCCAGAGTAGACCAAATACAAAACCAAAGATAAACAAATTATTACTGGCGGGGGAGGGGGGGGGAACTACTGACTAAAGTCACACAAACTTTGGAGTGTATGCTTCCCCACAGCACTTTAACTCAGCCATTTTCTCCATGCAATAATTTTTCCTCTGCACAATGTTTCTACCATAGTAGTAACCCGAAAATGCTTCCAAGTCTGAGCTCTTAACAAACAAAAAAGTTTTCCCCACCTATGATTAGCCAAAAGCAAACTGTTCCAAACAAATGTTCTGCATAATAGGAATCTCGATAGCCACTGCTTTTTCCCATTCTTAATCCAGGCATTACCATTTCTTAAAAACCAAAAGCTATGTAACAAATTTCCTTTACCAATCAAAAGATTCTAAAATAAACACACATATTTTCTTTTAGTTATTTACTGTGAAGAAATTAAAACTGAAGTACCTTCTCTACTTCATTATTTACAATTCCTTAACCCCACACTCAAAAAAGAAAAAAAGTACTAATTGGCATATAGGTTCTTCGTTTTATGTGTAGGGGAGAATTTATGAGAATTTCTAGAGTTTAACGGTGGAAAAATAGGCCTCCCATGGAAATAAAAAGCACTCTCCCAGACAAAGTAGAAGCAACCACCCAACCCCTAGCATACAAACAAAATGCTCTCATTTTTATTATTTAATATGCCTCTCCAACAGTGTCTAAGGTAGAGAAAGGAGATGTTAACTGCATTTACATAAGGTAAGGAGCTTAACTCAAGATCTGAGTTGTTCTTATTAAGTGACAGAGTGACAGGCTTAGAACCAGAATTAAATTTTTATAAAGGATGAGGATGCTTTGAGATATATATCATAAATTACTAGTTGGGTATTGACTTGATATATATATCCACTAGTAATTTAATGCAAGTCCTAAATTTCTAACTAATTTAAAACAGAAATAATGAAATGAAAAATAGTGGAATGAGAAATTGCATTTTTCAGCACAGTATCTCCGCAGGACGGTTTCATTAATCTGGCAGCCATATTCCTAGAGCAGACCACCACCCGTGTGGCTCTCCCCGGGCTGAGTTCACTAACTTTACAAACAACACAGGCACTTAGGTTTCACTTCCTCAGCACGTTGGACGACTTAGCCAGTGGCACACACCATTAGCAGAACACAGAGGCCTCCAGTCCCCATCTAAACAGGCATTAGCTAGGCTAAATCAAAACTATGCTGCTACCCAAATCAGAATTTTTAATAAATAAGTTTGACTAAAACTTGTTTTTTAAGAAAACCAACACATCATAATCATACCATCCCTTTAGAAGGGTCACTTTGAAAGATACCCTTTTTCCAACTGCCTTCAGAATCTATTTCAGTCACATAAGACTGTTTCATTTCTTCAATCACCTAGGAAATTGGGGCTACGCTCAATTTGGAAGGCAAATTAAGAGGTTAATCAAATGTTTGTTCACTGATCAGATGGAGATTTTTCCTGAATGGGAGGAATACAAATAAGAAGAAATATTCACCAAGAAACAGTAACTGGAGGATTAGAAAACAGTTACTGAATGTCTGATATAAAGTATCAGCAATATTTTTTCATATAGCAAGAATCTGAAAGTATTTTAGAAAATATGCAAGCCGAAAGCAAACTTAACGACAAAAAAGAAGCACACACACACATTTGTCCTAGTAATAAGTGTAATGTCTGGGAAACCCAATAAAGTCTTTTGCTTTCCTATTCCATAAAGTAGGATTCCAAACTAAGATGTAACCATTACATGTTTAAAGTCTGTGAAGTCCTATGTGAGAAAAACTGTATTTTTACATAATTTTCACTACAATTACTGAAAAAATCTGCTCTTCACAGATTGAGTCATAACTTAAGAAATACATCTAACCAACAAGCTAAATGGACTTTAAGGTAAAAATGGGAAGCATATTTGGCCCAACGGATAGGGCGTCCACCTACGACATGGGAGGTCCAAGGTTCAAACCCAGGGCCTCCTGTACCATGTGATGAGCTGGCCCACGGGAAATGCTGACGCACACAAGGAGTGCCGTGCCACGCAGGGGTGTTCCCCATGTAGGGGAGGCCCATGCACAAGGAGTGCGCCCCGTACGGAGAGCCACCCAGCGCAAAAGAAAGTTCAGCCTGCCCAGGAATGGTGCCACACACACGGAGAGCTGACACAGCAAGATGACGAAACAAAATGAGACACAGATTCCAGGTGCTGCTGACAGGAATATAAGCCAACACAGAAGAACACAGCAAATGGACACAGAAAGCAGACAACGGGGCGGGGGTGGGAGGGCAGGGAAGGAGAGAGAAATAAATAAAAATCTTAAAAAAAAAAAAAGATAAAAATGGATGAAAAGACTCGAAGAGAGAATATGAATTGCTCAGTACAACTTGACAGGGATTGAGTTCATTTGAAAAAGGGGAAGAAGGGGCATTCAGGGTGATAAAAAAAATAAAATGGAAGCAACCCAAGTCAACAGATAAATGGATATGGATAAACAATATGTGATATATACATACAATGGAATATTAATCAGTTGATAGGAGGAATGAAGCTCTGATACATGTTACAAAACAGATGAAACCTGAAGTCATCATGTTAAGTAAAATAAGCCAGAAACAAAAAGACATTGCATTGTTTCATCTCATTTATATGAAATACCTAGAATAAGTAAATCTATAGAGACAGAAAGTAGATTATAGGTTACCCAGAGCCAGGGAGTGAGGAGAATGGGAAGTTACTACACTTAATGAGAGTTTCTGTTTAAGGTGACAAAAAGGTTTGGGTAATGGTTGTTGGTTATATTGTCAATGTAATTAATACCTCTAAATTGTATACCTGAAAGTGGTTAAAATGAGAAAATTTTAGGTGAATATGTTACTACAAAAAGTTAAAAAAGAAGTGACAAAATATCCAGATGGCTGTGATGAAAGTTACAGGACGCTAAGGGACCTAACTCACAATGTAAATGGGCAGGCCCAATAATAGTAGTCAATTAAATGACAGTATAGTCTGATTCATATGAAATACTTTGAAGCCAACAAATACATGCCAAAGAAAAGATGACAGGGAAATGCAGTATATTAAATCAGAAGCATGTTAAGAACAATATACAGAATACCAATTTTTTTAAAATTTTATTCATGTTTATGTATACTGTATTTACCTAAATATAGTGTGATTACTCAGAAACTAAACTATATATCAAGAGGTAGTCAAAACCAATTGTGAAAGAAGTATACTGCTGTTATTTCCATCATTTTACAAATCTCAGTTAAGCACATCTCATGTCACACAGCTTATCACTGTCAAAGGTGGAAAGGCAATCCATCACATAGTAATGAAAAGGTGGTAAAAGGATATGGTATGACAGCCAGGAATTCGGTGGTCACTGATCCAGAGGTAGGTCAATATATTAAACACAAGTTCAATCTTACCATGGAAGATGACCCAAAAGGAATCTGCAGACCCTGCAATGGTCATGAGACAGTGCCATCTTACTTAAAAAAACAAGGTGCAGCTGCAGTAAAAACCTGTCTGTCAACACAACGATATGCTATTTCTGTCACTGTGTTCTCGGCAAAAGGAATGGACTAAAGACTCGTTTTTGTGAAAAACAAGAAATGATAAGGATAACTCTGTAATTTGGCAACAGCACATATTTTATAGAAACTGTTATTGAATTATAAGCATTTTTTCCCTTTTAACGAATTAATTTTATTAATCACTATGTATAAGCAGAGGTTTTAATAACTGTTAGTGTTAGGGATCTTCAGAACACTTTAGAATGCAACAAAATTAAAAAGTTATACAGTAACAATCAGGATTATATGTGAGAAATGACACATTCCTAGTGTTACAAGAATGGATGCTTGCCCGAGGAAAAAATTTCCAACATAAATCCAAAAAGTGCTTCATCTGAAAGAACTTACATAGATGTTTTAGAACTCAAAAAGGGGCTCTGGTGACCAAAAAATACTATTACCCAAAATGCACACAAATAAATGTCTTTGTGAGGTATAAGTCTAGACAATTATTCTAAATTCATATTTTTTATAATAACGTACACTCTTAGGTTAACCTTATAGGTTGATTATTTCATCTGTATCTCTAACACTGACATATTTAAATAGGCAAAATAAATACATAAAACTTTAGGGATTGTCTCATTGGGAAAATGAAGGTTGCCATGTTTGGGGTCACGTTTTATTCAGATACATAAGGGTGATTAGATGCATGTAAGTGTGTATACATTTCCAAATGCTTAATTAGAGTGTGACAAAGGGAGGTGTCACATATTCACCTAAGACCTAGCTATATAAAGCTGGGAAGATATGGAATTTCTTTCCTCCTAAATTGAGCTCTTTGAGGGGAAAGATATAGTCTCACAATACATTGTGGTGATTGCAACCAGTAAGTACGGAGTTCAGCAGCAACACAGAGGAGGCAGTGAAAATAGGAGGAGAAAGGACATTTCCCCTGTCTCCAACGTCCTACTCCTTCAAAAAAAATTGGGGGAGGGGGATACCAGGGCTAGGGATTGAACCCAGGAGCTCATATGTGGGAAAATGGTACTCAACCACTGAGCTACAATGGCTCCCCAGAGTTGGTTTTTCCATTTGTTTGCTGTTTGTTTTCTTTTTAGGAGGTACTGGAGATCGAACTTGGGACTTCGTATATGGGACACAGGCACTCAACCACTTGGGCTACATCCGTTCCTCTCCTTTAAATCTGGATATCACAATTATAGCACTCATCACACTTCGTTAAAATTTCTGGCTTATCTATCAGTCTCTCCCACATAACTGAGCTTGCTAATAGCATGTGTTCTTCCTTGTATTCCCCAGCATCTAAAACAGTAGGCCCTAAATAATTATTAAATTAAAATTAACAAATGAAATGTACCTTAGACAAACGATGTCTATGGAAAGTAATACTATTCTACTTAGTCTAACTTTTGGTGCAATGACAATTTGAAAGCAACGTTTTGGTAACTAATCTATAGAGTAGTATACTTGCTTTTTCAAGTATATATTATTCCTAGCCCTCCCCATGCCACTAGATAGTATGAACTGCCTCAATAAGAAAGCCTCTACATCAGAGAAGAGAACATAGAAGAGTTTCAGCAAAAAAGGCAATTTCCTGGCAAGGAAAGAGTTAACATCCTTTTTATCTGTAGCAAAGGAAATAAGGGGAACCAAAGAGGGAATAACTGGAGAAAAGAGAGTATACACAGAGATACGTAAATAAAGCCAATCCTAAGATATTCTACATTAATAACTGGCTGAAATTTTATCTCTCAAGTCATAGCTGAACACAAGCTGAAATTTGCCTAAATACTCACACTTTAATTTTAAAAGTACAAAATAATTTTTTCTCATTAATGGAATGTAATTGCCCTAAAAATTTAATCAACACAGAAAACTTCATTTGAGTCCACCCAACCTACTGTCTCTTATCTATCATTATCTCTGCAAATTGCCTCCTCACCCACAAATCCATTATAAATACAATCTTACAACAAAAGCAGAAAGTTTAAGGCATTAAAACGTTCTGTTCAAAAACATATACTCTTGGAATAATGTCAGAATTCATTACCACTGACCTGTATTTAAGAGAAAAGTTCATTATTCTTCTTTTCTTTTCCACTATCAAAATGTTTTAGCCTACTACGTAAATATGCTTAACACAAGAAAGTCTACAACTTGCTTGGTGTGCTGGTGTATTCTGCATTCCTACCACTAGAGGCCACACTGTACAGAGAAACAGTGAGACCTTGGCAAGAATAAAGATAGGCTCAGATCAATTCAGGCTCCATAAACAAACTGCTTATTTTTCAGTTCATTTATGAGTCCATTCTAGTACTACAATGCAGTGATTTCCAAACCTAGATACTTTCATTCCATCCCAGGTTACAAATAAGGATCTATGGGGTAAGGAGAACTGTATTTTGGTAAGCACTTCCTCAGAGGGTAACTATTACTTCTGTGATAGTTTTTAATTTAACAGAAAACACAAGGTGATACCAAAAAGTTCTTAAAACAAGGTTTAAAATATATATTTATTTAAAAGGAATAGGAAAACAAAAGTAGAGCATGACAGTGCTCCAACATCAAAACTACATATCCACGGTATAAACACAAGGTGTTCTCCTTCCCTTCTTTGAAGATCTCAAGTTTCAGAAATACAATCCCACCTGTGGAAAACAAAACATAAACATCAAACAACTGCCAAAATTACAAATTCTCCTTTGTATTACATTCTAAGAACTTTCTAATCATTCATAAGCCTCATTAAGGAGATATAACCAGAACTCTCAAGAACAATCTCATACTGGATCAGAAACATAAAATCTGACTTCCTATGCAAAATGAAAGATTAACTAACAATACATGATGAGCCCTGTACTTACCTCTATCAACGCTGTTAACCACAAGAGTCCAGGAAAGAAAATGGGAAGAATTCTCCTTTCATTCAAACAAGACCAGGAAAAAGGAACCAAAGCTTGAGGGGTTCTGTGAGTGCAGATCAAAGTACTATAAAGAAAAAAATCTGATGAGGTTAGAGAAATTAAGACTAAATCTGAAGAAAAGTGTATTTTAAGTAGGGAATGAACAAGTGTCCCGGTTTGCCTGAACGGTCCTGGTTTATACCTGTTGTCCCACTGCCCCATTCAGACAATATCCCATTTTTCTCTCAAAAATAATCCAATTTGGACAGTAAATTATATGCTACCTTTGTTATGACCTAATACCAGTCTACCTGTAGCTAGAAAATCCAGAAGAATTTTCATGCCTCCTCTTTAACAATTCAAATTCTGCTTAGTCAGAGGGAATAATGGGTGACAGTTTCTCTGCCAGAGTCTCCCTCACCCAGAAAGCACAAGTTCCACGTCACCAGTGCAGTTAGAATGAGAATCTTACATATTCCACAATCCCACAGTTTTGCAAACCTCAGAAAAAAATCATCAGAAATCCCTTTTATTCTACAAATAGTCATTGTATACTGTAATGTGACAATAAGTATGTTGGGAGTTAGGAATATAATGGACAACAAAGTCACTGCCATCATGGAGCTTATATTCTAGTAGGAGGAGGCAACCAACAAACAAATGAACAAATGTATGTCAGATGGTATTAAGTGCTAAGGAGGAAATGAAGAGAAAGAGGGATGGGGTAGAATATGTTGGGGAAGGTTGCTATTTATACATGATGATCAGGGATCGCTAACAAAGAGACTTTTGAAAACGATGGCAACAGTGGTAGTGTGTCACCAGTGGCCTGGAGGCCTTATGAAGCTGACCAAGAAGATCAGCTACCATTGGGGAAGTATGGGGCATTCCATTCAATCTACATCTCATGTCTTCTTCCTTCACCTTACCAAACCAAAGTCATATTGAACGGGATCTTCTCTTGCTGATTCTGCAAAGCCCCCAGTTTTATGCAATGGGAATCTCATTTATTCATTCATGTACTTCACAATTAAAGCAATCTATTTACCTTAAGTATGTCAAAATTGCACTGCCATTTGCTATACTTCATCGAAGGCCACATCTGTGTAAAGCAGGCTTCGAGGGAAACCTCAATGATAAACAAGTGAAAGCCTTTCTCAAAAATCATTTTTCAAATTGCTGGAAACAGAATGACAGATGTGGCCAGAAATAGTTATTACTGCCATGTAATAATTATTATTACCAAATAATATTATTACCAAATAATAATATCTATAGGTGGAAACTGTGAGCAATTTTAATACATTATTGATAAATCACCATAAAATAATATTAAATTTCCTAATAATTGCTAAGAATACTAAAGAACTCCATCCATATACATTCCCTAACCATACATCTGTCCTTACATGGTTCCGTATGACCCATATTCACCTATTTCACAGCATAAAGAAAAAACTATTCATTTCATCCCCTGACATACACCTTTCTTAAAGGCATAATAAAATATCTTCTAAGATACAAATCTGCCTTAGAAGTTGCCAAAATGAAGATATTACTTTTTTACTTAAAAATTCCATATAAATTATACCTCAATAAAGGTGATAAAAAAACAAAAAAAAAAAACCCCACCAATTTGAATCTAAAACTCTAAGTTCTGCTATCAAAGTTTGGTATGAATTAAAAATATATATACACATTTTAGAACTATACACAGGTGTAGAGAAGTTGGGATTTTCTTTAAATTCCAGAATTAAAAATAAATGTTATTAGATTTACTCTAAATTTAAAGGCCAAACTAAGTTTATCACAGAAAAAAATTAAGAGAATTTTTCACTTTGAAAAGCATTAAAAAATAGTAGACTACTTTTATTAAAATTTAGACATAATCACAACTAATTTTGCAACCTGAATTGTTAAGCATAGACTTATTTTCCCTAAATAAAGGCTTTAAGCATAAAATATATAAAGATATAAATTATATAGCCTCAATACATGGCATTTTGATAAAGAAACCTCTGCAGCTAGAGAACTTAGAAACAATGAATTCAATAGTTAACATACATTATACATAATACATCTTTTATGTATAATATGAAAGTGAGTTTTTTTTAGTTCTGCTTTTATGTGCCAACTGCAATAACTGCAGTAATGCTAAGAAAAGACCTTAAGAACAAAATAATTGATCTTTTCATGCAACTATATCAATCAATAATAGATAACATACATTTTTTTCAAAAATCATATTCTATCTGTGGATGGATATCTGATGAGTCTACTGCTAAATCTGTGAGAGAATGTATCTTCCTCTTGGCTTGTTTTAAGAAGGTAATAGAAATCCTAATGGTCTAGAGATAAGCAGTGAGAGAAATTTAACCATTTTTCTCTCTTCATTCTAAAGAACCAAAGTTTTACCAATTTCCAATTTTGCTATGGTGACAAAAGATCCCCCCCCCCCAATAAGCCTTCTACCTAATTAAATGCTACCACTTTGAATAGTACTACCTTTGAAGCCTGATCCCTCCCTAAACTTGACAAACCCTGGAGCACACTACCTAGCTTTTTCTTTTACTGCCATATTGGACACTCTCCAGCAGTGAGACTTGCAGATAGGGAGAAGGATTGTCAGGCACGCTACCTGGGCACTCAGTTTCCATTTCTGAATTTAAAAAATAGGAATACTTAATTTTCACAACATCCTTGTTTTAACGAGACAGTACACTTAGGTTACCTTATAAGCTTTAAAACATCATTACAAAAGTAAGATGTTGTTAATTTTTACTTTATTTTTACCATTTTAGCAGGGTATTCTTCCATCACCTTTTCCATACATTATGAAACCTCCTCAAACTCAGTGACTTCTTTGAAAACTTCTCTAAAGCCTAATTTCTTCATCAGCTGGGAAGTATTGCCAAAGTTACCTTCGTGGGAAGCAGACTTGGCCCAATGGATAGGGTGTCCACTTACTACATCGGAGGTCTGCGGTTCAAACCCTGGGCCTCCTTGACCCGTGTGGAGCTGGCCCATGCGCAGTGCTGATGCGCACAAGAAGTGCCCTGCCAGGGTGTCCCCCGAGTAGGGGAACCCCACGCACAAGGTGTGCGCCCCGTAAGGAGAGCCGCCCAGTGTGAAAGAAAGTGCAGCCTGCCAGGAATGGCACCACACACACGGAGAGCTAACACAGCAAGATGACGCAACAAAATGAGACACAGATTCCCGGTGCCGCTGATAAGGATAGAAGCAGTCACAGAAGAACACAACAAATGGACACAGAGAGCAGACAACTGGGAGGACAGGGAGAAATAAATAAAAAAATAAACCTTAAAAAAAAAGTTACCTTCGTATGATCTTAAGAGTGGCAAAATCTGTGTACGGGTAGATTTCTTTATACTTTATAAACAGGGGTGCTTAACCAGAGGTCCCTGAGCTTGAACTGAAATTCAAAAAAAAACCATTATTCTTGTGGGGACATGTTGGGGCAGATGTGACATGTTTATTAAATAATACACAGTATACTGTGGACTTGGTAAGGGTTCCGTGGAACAAAAAAGTTTAAGAACCCTTGCTTTAAAAAGTTCTTTCATGTCCTTAGTCATCCTTAGTCTTCTGATTATTACAATAGTTTTGTGACAGCAAAGAATGTTCTGTATTGCCAAGGTGCAGATTTAAATATTTGCCTAACTAAAGTAACAAAAAGAAGTGGCTACGCCAGAATTAGGTCCTAATACAGCAATCTTCCCACTGGAGGTGGGGATATACGTTTTTTTTTTCCCTCTCTCTCTGTCTTCATTCTAAGTGGTCCAAATCTTACTACCTTCTCTAATTATTCTAAAATCCATACATTCTCTCCTCTTGGTCCTCACAAATCTAATTTCTAGTATAGACTGTAACCACCTCCTGTCTGGGATGGTATATCCTCTCACAGGATAATAAGGAAGGCATTAGACCATTCAAACGACAGTCACAAGGAACAGGTTTCAAAACTTTTAGACATTCCCATATCCCAGTGCTTCCAAAACTACTGCTGTGAGCCTTAATGCAAAGCATGCCTAAAGACACCAAGACTACCAAAGAACAAGCCAAGTCACCTCACCAGATTTCAGGTAAATAGCCCTACAAGATTTTACATGGGAAGACATATAGTACAGTTTTCCAGTAATCTTATGCGCCAGAGAGAATCAATCCCTATTCTAAGAAATACTAGAAGAGGTAAATCATGTTCAAAGGGGCCTCAAAAATTAAATACAGTATTGGGAAATCACTGGCTAAGTTAGGAAAACATAACTCTGATGAAGAGGTAAAGAAAAAGCAAGCTTAGGTTAAGTATACAAGGAAGCAGCTTGAGGTTCTCTCTTGAAGGGTTTACATCTCCTGAGAGGAAGAATTAGTTCTTTTGCTGCAAAACACCGTCATGTGATATGTCAAGAAATACCTCAATCTTAGGTTCCTAAACTGCTCTATAAATAGCTTTCTAATTTACCACTAGTGACAACCCTATAACTAATTTTTAAGTCAGTATCTAAGGTTGTTCTTTATTGCCTGCCACTCAGTCATTTTAAGCAGTGTTTCTTGGATGGGCTATAAGACATGACCTGAAGATAATGTCTTGATCCACTCTTAAGTCAACAAGTCAAAACACTATTTTGCAAGAATATGAAGAACAAAATTAAGTGAGTCTACAATCTTATACAGAATTAGTATCTAACACAAATTCTGATAGTTAATACACAACTAAATAGTTCTGTGAAGAAAAGTTATGAAAGTTAATGTTAAGAAAAGAAAAATGCGGAAACACTGCTGGATAAATTTTAACTTCTCAGTTATTAAACAGCTGGGTTTT
Source organism: Dasypus novemcinctus (assembly GCF_030445035.2). Lineage (NCBI taxonomy): Eukaryota > Metazoa > Chordata > Mammalia > Cingulata > Dasypodidae > Dasypus > Dasypus novemcinctus. The sequence continues at coordinate 119,964,698 of NC_080682.1, forward strand.
ACTTTTAAAAGGAAATGTACAAATGGGAATAAAGATAATATAATTATATCTTCCAATTCTGAAATCAAAAGATAAAAGGAAGCTGACTTGGCCCAATGGATAGGGCGTCCGTCTACCACATGGGAGGTCCGCGGTTCAAACCCAGGGCCTCCTCGACCCATGTGGAGCTGGCCCATGCACAGTGCTGATGCGCGCAAGGAGTGCCCTGCCATGCAGGGGTGTCCTCCATGTACGGGAGCCCCACGTGCAAGGAGTGTGTCCGGTAAGGAGAGCCGCCCTGCACAAAAAAAATGCAACCTGCCCACAAGTGGGCACTGCACACACGGAGAGCTGACATAGCAAGACGACGCAACAAAAAAGAAACACAGATTCCCAGTGCCGCTGATAAGGATAGAAGCAGTCACAGAAGAACACACAGCGAATGGACAGAGAGAGCAGACAAATGGGGGGGGGGGGGGCAGGGGAGGGGAGAGAAATAAATAAAAAAATAAATCTTTTAAAAAAAAAGTGATCATGTAAAGGATAAGTCAGAACTTTCTCTAGTTCCACACTAAAAGATCAAATGCAGCTTTCCTATAACTTACCTCTTCTAGCACATACAGTTGTTTAATTCATTGCAGAGCAGCCCACTCCATTTTATATTTACCAAGAAATCTTTATATCAGCCTTATAAGTCAAACCAAACCAATTCCCCATGACAGCACATCTAAAATAAAGCTAAGTAACTACAATTAGTGAAATCAGTTCTTTTCTACTCACTTAATAAAATTACTGTCTTTCCAAAACCCTGCCCCTCCCCTTACAAAGATGCTATCTGAAAAAAGACAATCTTAGCAGCTAAAAAAGATAACAAGATAACAACTATTAAAACATGTTTTCTAGGCATAATTTTATACCAATAAAAAGTCAAGATTATTCTAAACTAGACTGAGTTCCTTATTTAATTTCTAGTCACAAAAGGTAAAAATAAAATAAAAATAAAAATAGAAAACAAAGGAGAAAGATAGTTTTTACACTGTGTTTAACAAATTGCTTCCATACTAGTTGAAAAGTATACGTACTGCAAATAAAGCAATTTATTTACTCTTCTCCTAATAAGATTTTCATATGTACATAAAAGGTTGCAGGCCAAAAAAAACAGGCCAAACAACTATGGTCAAATAAACTGATGCAGCCTTTACCTATCAGAGTACAAGCATTATTAAGTAGATATATGCTACTCCCATTCACTACACACACACAGGTACACAGTTACATATATTTGAAGAAACACAGCCTTTCCAACAAGCAAACTAAACTAAGGATCACTGCAACCACAATAATGCCAAGTCCCATAGTTCACTAAATTAGCACAAGGGATAAAAATAAGGTTTGTGACCATCATCCACAAATTCAGTGTTAAGATGATGATGTTACTCTGCTAGAGCATGCGTTGCTGCTCCTGTACACATCCTCAACTGCTAACCATTAGGACCAATAGGCAGCAAATACAAAGGGCCTGAGGTCATTTGAGGGGGGGCATCGTAAGGGACCACCCCCCACCCTCCTTTTTCAGGTAGCAAGTTCATAATCCTGGCACAAACTCTATGACTTGATCAAGTGAACTAACTAAAGACCAAGATCATATCTGAATATTTTCAATATAAAAGTTAAATATTATTCAAGAAAGCCTCGTGTTTAAAAACAAAACTATTTTAAAAAAGCAAAACAAAACAAAACAAACAAAAAAACCCTTTAACTTTAATAGTTCATTCACCAAGTCAATACACCAAGTCGACTTTCTTCATCAAATATTTTAAAACATTTACTAAGATATACTCATGCACCAGAAATTATATTCTGGGCACTGGGACTACCAACATGAATAAAACAGAGTTCCTGTTTTCAAGAGAGAGAAACATGCACAGGATGCTATGAAAAGTTAACGAAAACACCTCTTCGGAGGGATATGAGAATAATTATATTACAACTGCTACCCACGGCTTGCCAGGTATGGCTAATTAGCCAACTGGGGGAAGTTCTTCCCTCCCTCATCAACCAAGGGCATATCCAATCCAAACTTACAGGCCTAAACAGAGCAAACCTGAAAGGAAGGTAAACATTTTTTGGTCAAGGGTGAACAATAAGCTTTACATTCCTGCTGAAATTCACAAATGCCTCAGGCCAAGGAATACATTCAAGACTTAATGCCCGGCGGCAGACTTGGCCCAGTGGTTAGGGCATCCGTCTACCACATGGGAGGTCCACGGTTCAAACTCCCGGCCTCCTTGACCCGTGTGGAGCTGGCCCATGCACAGAGCTGATGTGCGCAAAGAGTGCCCTGCCACTCAGGGGCGTCCCCCATGCAGGGGAGACCCAAGCGCGAGGAGTGCGCCCCGTAAAGAGAGCCACCCAGCGCCAAAGAAAGTGCAGCCTGCCCAGGAATGGTGCCGCACACACGGACCCCGTCTTCACCCAGCTACCTCCTACGCGCCTTCAGGACTCAGCTTAAATATACTTCTTCAGACCAAGTTAGGAGCTCTTTTATATGCTCTCACTGCACACTGTACTTTTCTTTCATAATACATAATTACATAATTACATAATTAGTATTATTTCATTTATTCAACAAATATTTTAAACTTATGGTGGTCCAAGAATATATGAAGGATGATTTGGATTGCAAGGATGAAACCATATGAATATTCTCCAAAATATGTGCAAAAACCACCACCACCAAAAAAAAAAATCACAAACACAGATGTGGGTATACAATAAACCTGGATGACTGAAGTGAAAAATTCAGAAAAGCATTTGAGACATGACTGGAAAAGCTGGCAGCCAAGTTTTTTATCATTAAGTATTTTTATATTTTAGCATATTTTTAAAAGGTAGACGATAATTCCCATTTGTCTTGCCCATTTATTCCCATAACAGAATCATATAAAACAATGCTACCCCTTTCTCTCTTCCCAGAGATAGTAAGAAAAGCAAGTTCAAGTTGTTTTTCTCAAGTAATGATAATATAACAGAAGGTGGAACAGAATACTCTGATGGAGAATGAAGCAAATGCTTATGCAGAAACTGTCCCTGATCTTAAGCCTCCAAAGTATCAAGCCAAGAACAAAAAAGCTAAAGGGGCACAAATAAAGCTAAATGGAATAGGAGAAGGAGGAGGCAATTTTGAATATATAAGTAATTGAGGTAAGGGATTTTCCTAAAGTTATATGGAGCTGGGACCAGCACCCCATGCTCCTTTGTGAAGCATTTTAACAATTTATCCTAAAAAGTTGTTGTTTCCATGGGAGGGGATATGGCTCCAGGAATAGAGTGCCTGCTCCCCACATGGGAGGTCTCAGGTTCAGTTTCCCATGCCTCCTAAAAAAATACAAAAACAAACAATAAGCAAAATAAACCCAACTCAAGGAAAGCCCATGTGGCTCAATAGTTGCAGGGCCAGCTTCCCACATACGAGGTCCTGGTACCCCCTTCTCTCCCCCAAAAAAGTTGCTGTTTCCAAATGTAATCTTATACATTTTTAGGAATTACATTACTAAAAGAAATTTTTTCTCCTAACTATATTCCTTCAAGGTTCTCTGTGACTTTAGTTAAGGTACTTCATTGCCATTTAAATGTTAAATTTATTTTCTATTTCCTCTTACCAGGAGTGTCTCGGTTTAGGTATCTACAACAGAGATAATAAGACTACTCAATAGGTTTTTATAAGGATTAAATGTTTGAATGCAACTGCTCAAGACAGAAAGCACTCCATAAATCTTAACTATTATAGCCATTATGCACATTGTTCTAACAACTGACTTTTATCAAATTTTGTATAATACTGAAGACTAAAAAGTTTCCTTAAAAGTTTTATAAGGGAAGTGGACTTGGCCCAATGGATAGGGCACCCGCCTACCACATGGGAGGTCCGCGGTTCAAACCCCGGGCCTCCTTGACCCGTGTGCAGCTGGCCCATGCGCAGTGCTGATGCGCACAAGGAGTGCCCTGCCATGCGGGGGTGTCCCCCCAGTAGGGGAGCCCCATGTGCAAGGAGTGCACCCTGTAAGGAGAGCCGCCCAGCATGAAAGAAAGTGCAGCCTGCCCAGGAATGGCGCCGCACACGTGGAGAGCTGACACAGCAAGATGATGCAACAAAAATAAACACAAGATTCCCGTGCCACTGACAGAAGCAGACAAAGAAGAACACGCAGCAAAATGGACACAGCAGACAATGGAGGGGTTGGGGGAGGAAGGGGAGAGAAATAAACCAAAAAAATATATAAAAATTTAAAAAATTTTATAAAACCTCTTCCTTGAAATCAAATTTAATCATACACTATTTGTTAGGAGAATTTTTCAATGACTCTATAGACTCAAAATTCCCCATAACTTCAGTTATTGCCATTTTTAATACTGTCTGTAGTAATAACCAAGTTGAAATAAAAAGCCTGAAGAAGCAAAATCTCAAACTCAGCTTCAAGATCAGCAAAACTCCTTGCCTTCCCTATTTTAACACTGGTAGAAGAAAATGAAGTACAATTTTGAAATATCAGCTCTAACTATGGTCCAACTTTACCTACAGTAGCCAAAAGCTAACTGGTGAGATCTGTCTAAAGGTCATATGATTAAAACCCAAACTCCCTCCACAATCCAGCCTCAGAAAATTGCTCCAACTATATTTCTCATTACAACCAACCTGTTCCTCTTCCAGCCCCCAAACACTCCATTTACCTTCTATAATCAAACAGGCCCCTTATTCCCCAAATACAATTCTAGACTTCCAGTCTATAAATACTTGCTCATACTCTTTCCTCCATATAAAATATCTACTGCTCCTTACTATTTATTTATTTAAGGTCCAATTCTCCGCCTAATCAAAAGCAGTTATGTCTTTCCTCTGAATTTCAATGGCATTTGATCTGTGCTTATCTCTTATTGCCTGATAATACAGCTAACCTTGTATGTTATCTTCCCTACTAGACTGAGGACATGATTAGCAATTTCACGTTTAGATTTTTCAATAATTTCAACATAGGAACTTGGTAGACACTTAATATGTAACTGCTAAATAAAGGAGCATGCTAATTTCCACAAGACTACCCAACACAAGTCTTTTTTGGTAAAGGTCTTCAGAGATACAGCTTTAAAAACAGGTTAAGAATGACTGATAATGTATCATTTATAGACATAATAGTTAAATCACATAAATCAAACCCATTCCACCAACAACCTTACTGCCTTTAATTGGTTTAGGAAAACTTTTTATTCGTACTGACCATCACCAGATGGATAGAGATGGTTTGCGTTTAAATTCCTAATGGATTCCTAGACTTTACACCAAAAGCATAAGCAGGGAAGTGGATGTGGCCCAATTGATAGAGCATCCGCCTACCATATGGAGGGTCCAGGGTTCAACCCCCAGGGCCTCCTGACCCGCGTGGTAAGCTGGCCCACATGCAGTGCTGCCACATGCAAGGAGTGCCATGCCACACAGAGGCGCCCCTACATAGGGGTACCCCAAGTGCAAGGCGTGCGCCCTGCAAGGAGAGCCGCCCCATGTGAAAAAAGTGCAGCCTGCACACACAGAGAGGTGACATAGCAAGATGACACAACAAAAAAGAGACACAGATTCCTGGTGCAGCCTGATAACGCAAGCAGACGCAGAAGAACACACAGCAAATGGACAGAGAGCAGACAATGGGGGGGAGGGGAAAGAAATAAATAAATCTTAAAAAAAAAAAAAAGCATAAGCAACCAAAGAAACAATAAGATAAATTGGATTTCTTCAAAGTTAAAAAGTTTGGTGCATCCAAAGGACACTCAGCAAGAAAGTGGAAGGGCAATACACAGAATGGGAAATGAAAATCATGTATCTAATAAGAGTCTACCTCCCAGATTATATAACCAACTCTTCTAGTATCTAGAATACATAAAGAACCCAATTAAAATCATGCAAAGGATCTGGATATTTTTGCAAAGAATATATGCAAATGGTTAACAAGCTCATAAAGATGTTCAACATAATTTGTCATTAGGGAAAAGCATATCAAAATCACACAGTGAGATATCATTTCACACAGACTAGGTTGCTATAATTTAAAAAAAAAAAAAAAAGACATGCAGCCACTGTGGAAATCAGTCTGACAGTTCCCCAGAAAGTAAAACATAAAATTATCATATGTTCCAGCAATTCTACTCTTAGGTATATAGCTAAGAGAACTGAAAATACATGTTCGCACAAAACTTGTAAACAAATGTTCAGAGCAGTATTATTCACAATAGTCAAAAAGTGGAAATAACCCAAATGTCCATCAGCTGATGAATGGATAAGCAAAATCTGGTATAGCCATACAACGGAATATTTTTCAGTCATAAAAAGGAATAAAGTTTCGATATATGCTATAACATGGCTGAACCCTGAAAACATTAAAATGAAAGAAGCCAGACCACATGCTACATGACTGCATTTATATGAAATAAATATAAGATAAATAAAAATATATTTGCCCAGAATAAGGCAGAGCCATAGAAACAGAATGTAGATTAGTGGTTGTCAGGATATGTGGGGAGGAGGGAATTGGGAACAACTTCTAAGAGGTACAAGATTCCTTTTCGGGGTGATGGAAATGTTCTGGAATTAGTGGTGACAGGTGCAAACAACATTGTGAATATACTAAAACCCACTGAACTATACACTTTAAAAGGGGTGAAATTTTATGTTATGTGAATTTGTATCTCAATTTTTAAAAACTGCAAAAAGGAAAAACTACCTTGCCTCACAATCCCCTTTTAAAATTAACTTCAGATCAGTTAGCTGCTAATATTTCAAATTATTCAATACCACATAAGAATAAAATTTCTGTAAACAATTGCTGTACATCAAAAAGGCTTGCCAATCCTCTCCAATGTGAATACTACCCCACTATTTAATATTTTGTATAAACTTGAATTACACTAAGATTTTCATATATTAGATATATATTTAAAATATGGGAATGTCTATTTCTTAAGCATTCACAAGATAACTATTATCAGCATATAAAATTTCAAACATACATACACACACTAGAACCTGTTCTCAGTGTTTATAATCTGAGGACACCTTCAATCAGCAGAAATATACAGGCGAAAACACAGCAACTGAGTACATTAGTGTATCATGTGAAATCACTTGTGCAATATGCCCTCAATGTTTAATGAAGAAAGGAGTTTGGAAAGCATGCTTAGCTTCTTCAACCACTATTTGGAAAAAATGTCCCTTGAGTAAAATGCGGGCCCCAAGGATGCTTTTAAATAAGCTTATGGCTATAAATACCAACACATTCCTAAAATCACTTCTACAATTCCACATGTTTAGAGAAAACTGACAGCAATTCCCCTGGTCCCTGGAATTAACCAATGGTCTAGATTTACTGGAATCTCACCACTACCCTTGCCTATATCTCATGGAACTTCCTTCTAAAAGTCATTCATTTTCTTTTCTTAATGCATTTGGCATTATCTATTAGGTGTCCTTTATCCTTACATCTAAAATGGGCCTACCATACAGTTATACTCTAGGAGGCACCATTCACATAGACTATAATGGGATTGGCACCTCCTGGAATTGCGCAAAGCAGCAGCTCTGATAAATACTTCAAATATTTCCAGTCCCGTGTTTAATTCTTTAAACTACATTTCAAGCATTCAGGATTGTTTTCATTTCCTAGGCTGCTCAAGCAAATTCCATGAAATTTGGCTTAAACAATGGGAATTTATTCACTTATGGTTTCGAGGCTAAAATAAAGTCCACATCAAAGCATCATCAATGTGATGCTTTCTCCTCTAAGACTGTGGCATTCTAGGGCTGGCTGCTGGCAATCCTTGGCTCCTCTGTCATATTTGGTGATATTTCCTGGTCTCTCCCTTCTTTTTCTGGGTTCCATAGATGTCTAGCCTCTTGCTTCCTGTGGCTTTTTCTCTGTTAAAGTTCACTCCACTTATAAAGGACTCCAATAACAGGATTAAGACCCATCCTGATCGATGTAGGCCATACCTTCTTAAGTCAAGTAACCTCATCAAAAGATCCTACTTACAATGCATTCACCCAAGCAATGGATTAGATTTAAGAATATGTTTTTCTGGGGTACCTACACCTTCAAACCACCACACAAAGACCATGTCAAGGAAAATGTTCATTCTATCTAATACAGTGTTCAAATACAGCAGCTGAAACCAAAAAAAATTTTTTTTGCTGTAGCAGTATTTTGGAAAAACACACCTAATACATATATAAACCAAACTGGAAGTCTCATGGATTCCATGAAACAGAGCAATTTTATTCAGTGTTTTATCAATGCTACTGATTAACTTTATAAACTTATAAACAAGTAATTACCATAAACCACAATTAAGATAACTGCCATAAAAAATTAAATGTCTCCTGGAACAATCTCTATGTTGTGTCCATAAGTTGTTCACGGAATAGTCTGAGTTCTGTAGAAAGATATGTATAATTCAATATTTATTGAGCATACTCAGGGTCACTAAGAACTTCAAGAAGAGCTACAGAACAGTATGGAATAGAACAGTTCCTATTCTTAAGAGAAAACACACATGAACCAAACACAAATATTTACCTACATATATATATACAAACACACACATATACACAAATGCATGAGTAACTACAGTTTAACAAAATTATATATTTTAGATGATGATAACAATGTTGTAATGACAGGTCTAGAAGGCATTATTCATATTCAGTGATATATATATATTTTTTAAAGATTTATTTATTTCTCTCCCCTCCTAACCCCCCCTCAGTTGTCTGCTCTCTGTGTCCATTCCCTGTGTGTTCTTCTGTGACCGTTTCTATCCTTATCAGCGGCACCGGGAATCTGTGTTTCTTTTTGTTGCATCATCTTGTTGTGTCAGCTCTGTGTGTGCGGCACCATTCTTGGGCAGGCTGAACTTACTTTCGCACTGGGTGGCTCTCCTTATGGGGCGTACTCCTTGCTTTCCTTAATGAAAGCAAGTTAGTTTAAGCAAAGTTTAAAAGGAAGAAGGGGGAAATGGACTTGGCCCAGTGGTTAGGGCGTCTGTCTATCACACGGGAGGTCCGCGGTTCAAACCCCGGGCGTCCTTGGTCCGTGTGGAGCTGGCCCATGCACAGTGCTGATACGCACAAGGAGTGCCCTGCCATGCAGGGTTGTCCCCCGCGTAGGGGAGCCCCACGCGCAAGGAGTGCGCCCCGTAAGGAGAGCCGCCCAGCGCGAAAAGAAAGTGCATCCTGCCCAAGAATGGCGCCACCCACAAGGAGAGCGGACACAACAAGATGATGCAACAAAAAGAGACACAGATTCCAGTGCCGCTGACAACAACAGAAGCGGACAAAGAAACAAGACACAGCAAATAGACACAGAGAACAGACAACCCGGGTGGGGTGGGGAGAAATAATAAATAAATCTTTATTTTAAAAAAAAAAGGAAGAAGGGATCTGTTTGATGGAGGGATGAGAAAGAAATTTTGTGTCTGAGGAATGGATGTGGAAAGACTAATATAATAATTTGAGGTCAAGAACTTATTTTGTCACAATTGGTACCTAACGTGCCTGGTTGGGACAAAAAAAAAAAAAAAAAATTGAGGGCAAATAGATATGACCCAATTCATGAAGGGCTTTATAAAGCCATTGGGTAAAAGTATATTACCATTAGACTCTTTTTGCTCCCAGCAGACATTTTCCAACTCGCACCATACATTCCCTCCAATCTATTTAACTATATGACATAATCAAAGGATCATGCCACATCCTTACTTAAAGTCCTCCAATGGTTGGGTCATTGTTACCCGCCAAATCAAATCTGAATTACCTTGAGAGCTTAAAGGACCTCTTAAATATAGTTCCTCTCTAATTAAGTGCACTTCCCTCCCCTTTAATATGCCTAAAATTTATACCCTAATTTTGTTTCTATTATCTCTAAGTTTCCTCAAGACTAAATAAAAACTCGTTTGGTTCCAGGTTACAATCTATCTGAACCATCCATAAACTAATGTAGAAAAGGCACCCTTCCTCCCCACCTCAGAATGACTGCATACAGTCACACAGGGACCATTACTCAAACCACAGTTGCCCTCTTCCTGTGCCCAATACCTCTCCTTCCTGTCCCCCACGTAACAAAGGCAAAGTTATATCTGTTACAGTTAAAATAAAAGCTGTAATCTCTCATATAGAAAGGGAGAAAGTATGGGGTTGAAAGCTGTATGTACTCCAGAAACACATGTTCTTAAATCTAATCCATTCCTTACAATTCCTTACAATGGTATGAAGCCATTGTAAGTAGGACCTCTTGATGAGTAAGGTTATTTCAGTTAAGTTATGGCCCAGTCCAACTAGAATGCATTTTAATCCTATTACTGGAATCCTTTATAAGGAGAATGACAAAGAGAGAAAGCCACAGAAAGCAACGAGAAGCTGAAATTCACTGGAACCCGGAAAAGAACTGAGAGACCTAGAGAGGCCGCCATGTACACTACCATGTGACAGAGCAGCTAAGGACCATCCCCACAGCCAGCCCCGGAACACCACAGTCCTTGGAGAGAAAGCATCACCTTGATGATGACTTTATTTGGACATTTTCCTGGCCTCAAAACTGTGAGATAATAAATTCCCATTGTTTAACCCAACCCATTTCATGGTATTTGCTTGAGCTGCTACAGAAACTGAAACAGATGGATTTGATTCCAACATCACAGTATGTTAAAGAAATCAATATTCCTCTGAACATTACTTTACTGTTCAAATACTTAATCTTTCTTTTTAAAAATGTGGAGTTGTAAGTAAGTACAAAAAATATAAACGTCAGCAAGAAATTTTCATGAGTCTTTAAATACTACAGAACTTTCTAAATTGTCTCCGATTTACTAGCACAGAATCAAGCATCAGAAATGTTGAGCAGGTGAACACTGGTCACAAATATTTAATCATGGCCCGGTCTATCTGTTGTACCTTTTATTTTTAGAACCTTTCCACCTTAAAATTGAGGACCCCAAAGAACTTGTCTATATGGGTTTTCTCTACCAATAGTTACTGTTAGAAAATAAAAGTTTAAATATTTCTTAATTTACTTTAAAAGAATAAACCCATTATACATTAACATTTATTCATGAAATAAAACCGTATTCTCCAAAACAGAAATTTAGAAAACGAGCATTGTTCTACATTTTTGCAAAGCTCTTTACTATTTGGCTTAATAAAAGATAGCTGATTCTCATACCTGCTACTTCATTCAATCTGTTACAGAATCACACATCATATAGCCTCTGGAAAATGCCACCACACTCAAGAAGGAATAAAAATGAAAAAAGCAAACAATGTCTTAGTATATGAATACAGTTTTAACCAAGCAAATTCCCCTGGAAGTATCTTAGGAAGCCCCAGGAGTTCACAGACTACATTTAAGAGCCACTGCCATGAATAAATGAACATGGTTTATTCAAATTCTGGAATAGGAAAAGAATTTATGTAAAAAGTCATGCTGAGGTGAAAGCAGACTCTGATGTCAGACTGCCAGGTTCAAATTCCCATCTTCAAATTCCCATCTTCCTGGCTGTGTGTGACCTTGGGCAAATTACTGACCATCTGAGTTCGCTATTTTCCCTTATCAATAAAATGGGAACAATAATAGAATCTCTCACAGGGTTGTTAAAAGGAATAACCAAGTTAATAAATGTAAAGTGTTTTGTACAGTCCCAAAGTAAGAATAAAATATTTGTTAAGTAAATATAAAATTAATCTAGGCATGCCTAGTTTTAAGTATTGCTACCCACATACTAATATAACTTGAGAAATCCTTAATAGTCTGAAAATCTGGCAAATCACAACTCTGAATGTAATTTTTAATATAAAGGTTTAGGCTCATCAAAATTCCCTTTTAAAGGAATATAAGTCAAATCTGACAGCCCAGAACAATTCTCCAAGAAAAGAACCATATACACAATGGATATACAAAATTCTAAAAGGTCAAATCCAAAAAATTTCAATTCTCTAGAGAAATGTACAACTGGAAACATACTGAGACAGAATACAAAGTAACGGAAATGCCACTTTAGCCACCGAAAGAACAGGAAAAGCTAATACTAAATTTTATTTGAAAGTTGAACCATACTTTTTGGTAGGACTCTAACCTTTCGCCAAGTTTTTGAGTTTATTTTTCTAACATCTTTGATTTTCAGAGAGAAATAATTAAACTAAGCAATTTGGTACTAAAGAAAATAGAACAGAAACTACTTTCTATATAGTATCCTAAACTTTCACATTAAATATTCTAAATGATAATCAAGATAATAAACTATTTAAATTAAGTCAATTCTGAGAACTAATTAAAATGGACTGTGTTAACAATTACTGAATTTTTAAACTTTAAATATTTCATACAAATGCTTCACACAGCAAATGAGAAAAAAGCCAGAAAGAAATAAGCCAAATCACGTAATATAAAGTGTTCTGTTTCTCATCTCCTACTCTAAATTAAATTCAAAGACACCTGTTAAAAAGTATTTGGATATATTACATAATAATAAAGTAAACATAAAAAGCATTGTTTGTAAGATTAAAAATAGATGCCTAAAGTATACTATTATTTCTTAAAATAATAAGTCCACTAGTGAAGCCTAATTGCAAAGATATTTCAGAACTCATTTACCAATTACAAATAAGTCAGATACCAAAATGGCTGAATGTAAAGTTCTCTTTAGTTTCTCTTTTTAAAATATATACTATTGAGCAAGGAAAAACTTGCACATTTGGAGCTCTACCATATGCCTCAAGCATCTGACATACGTAGTCAAATCTTACTATTACTCCCACTCTGATAACTCCAATATAATCTTCTGTATTTAAGAACTATTGAAGACTATTAAGGAATAGAACAGGCCAAATAATGAAAAGTCAAAATAGAAATCACATAATTACTTCTTATGGGAAAAAACAGTGAGCCCACACTTGAACTACAAAACAATTGTTTCTTTTAAAAAATACATATTTTTTCATTATTTTTTTTAAAGATACATGGATCACACAAAATATTACATTAAAAAATATAAGAGGTTCCCATATACCCCACTCCCACACCCCCCAATCCTCCCACATTGACAACTTCTTTCATTAGTGTGGTACATTCATTTTATTTGATGAGTACATTTTTGAGCATTGCCACACAGCATGCATTACAGTTTATGTTGTGGTTTACATTTTCTCCCAGTCCATTCAGTGGGTTATAGCAGGATATACAGTGTCCTGCCATCTGTCCCTGCAATATCACTGAGGATAACTGCAAGTCCCAAAAATGCCCCTAATAGTTTCTTTAAAGCAAGCTCCTTTTTGGAAATCTCAGTTACTTTATTTCTAGATAAGAGACATCTTTAACAGATCTTCCATTAATTTTTTCCTTGAAAATTAGATCCAATTACCAATACCTCCTTGACAACATGCAAACTAAGCACTCAAAGGATCTCATTAATCAATACATTTACTTAAAGGGGAGTTAATTCAGGTATTTTTTAAAATGTTTTACATTTACATTTTTTCAATGGTTATACAAACCACTAACCCAAATACAATTCCACCTTCTATATATTCAATACATTTCTAAATTCTTAAAAGCAAAAAATGTTTCCATAACTAAAATTAGACAGTCTAGACCCAGTTCACCACACACAAATACCCAGGCTGTATCTACCATAGAGATATGCTTATAAGAGATGCCTAAAGCAACTGCTCTTGATTTTGTTTTAGAGCATGTAAGGAAGATTGTAGCTGAAATGAAGTATCTCTGGAAATTAACTGGGGAAAATATGGATTGAAAAATGAAGTCTCTGTAGCCATTAAAGTAAGTATTACAAGAAGTGGGTGTAGCTCAGTGGTTAAGGGCCTGCTTCCCATATATGAGGTCCCAGGTTCATTACCTGGAACCTTAAATAAAAAAAAAAAAAGTATTACATTTCAAATAAACATGTCACAATGTAAATGTACAAGGAAGTAAATTAAACAAGTATAGAAAAAAGAAAAATATAGTATTCCTATCAAAAAATAGGATAAAACTGAAGATAAGTCAGCAGAGATAAGCCTGGTCATCAAATCAGATAAGAATGTTTTTTAAATTAAAAAGTGTGTTTTGTCTATACTTCAATCATTATGGATGTTTTAAGCATTCTATGTTCCCTTTAAATGGTGCTAGAAGATAGTTTCCATGCACTGTGGCTTGCTTCTCCCATAGTTATCACAGAGGATTAATAAAATGAGTAATGGTTAATAAATGACTGGCAAACTGAAGTCCTTCAAATATAAGGGATGCTATTCTACTATCTTGATTACGGCTATTAGAGGCCTTATGTTAAATGCAAATCATTTTCATTTTTACAAGTATGTTTAAAGCTTCACAACTCTTCACACTAGGGGCACTAGTTAGCTGTATCATCCACTGACACCCATAAGTAAAACAAAAGATCTTTCTTAAGTGTACAAAGTTGTATGAATCAAATCATAATCCATGGATTATGATAATCACTTCCTGATGGGAAAGGTACACTTCATCTTGGAAAGAAAATGCAAAGAAACCTCTTCCACACTCTAAGAGCCTATCAAAAACAACAGTCCTAAGCATATCTTCCTTAAATATTGACATTTAGAAACTGAAATCGCTTTCATTAGGTTCAACTGAGTAGTTTTGGGAGACATTAAAAGGTGCAATGGAACTAAGACTCCAATATAAAAAAAAAAAATTCCTAAAAGAGGAAATACTACTTGAAATGATAAATCTCTACACTGGAGCCTAAAGTGTATAGTGTCAAGACCAACGACTACTTGTGGAAGCCTTTTCAATTTTCTCAAAGCATGTTAAAAGTATGTGTGAGGAGAAGGTATTTGAATCACTCACTATTTAGACTTTATTTAAATCTATTTCACTAAAAGAACAAGGGCCTTTTAAAGACAGTGCAGGGAAAATGATATCACTGTATTTTAAAACCTCACTGAAAAGAAATAAGTAGTAACAACTTATTTATATGGATTTTTTTAAAGCAAGCATTACCATAAATATTGAAGTTCTAAAAATGTCAGGAACTTATAAACAGCAGTAGTAGAGTAAAAGAACTACAAAATGAGGTTAGCCTCTAAACCTAACCCCAGTTAGCATCTGCAGTAGGTGCTATTACAAAAGAGAAGGCTAACATTTGTATCAACACAAGCAATTATCACCCCTCTAACTTAACTTACCTATTTTCTGGGTTCTCTGGTAATGTGTTAAAAGAACCACTGCTATCTGAAATAAGACTAAAGCCTTTAAAAGGACTTTTAAAAAGCTTAACCTATTCTTGCTATAATCTTTAATTGAGGAGGAAAATAGGTAACAGTTAACAAGTAGTTGTTTCTTCACACACCTTCCCCCACACACACACACACAATAATTAACACAAGTGCCAAGGTGAACCTAACAATTCCTAGCTTCCAAGTAGTCATTTGAAGGAAAGTAAACAGGAGTGTCAGGTAATCAAAGTCACTTATAGCTTCACAATATATTTCAATGAATTTTTGTTTATAAGTGTCACCATTTAAACATATTCGGCCATTCTCTAAATACAGGTCTGACAGTTACAAAGTAACCCGGACAAGAGTAGGGTATCAGAGAATCAAGCAGTCATTTTTTTTTTTAACTTTTCCATAGCGAAGGCACAAATCACAATGAATAATGGGCTTGTCTGTAGCAATAACTTGTCCCAACAGCACTTTATGAGCGAAGAATCTTAGAAAGAATTCACATTTTGCACTTTTTTTTTTTTTTAAATAGTGCACACCTTACGGCCAAAGTCCAAACGAGAAATCAAAACGGGACTCCAGAGAGTGAATTCCCGTTCAGGACATGCTCACTCTTGCTTTCGACAGTAAAGCAAAGTAGCTTTCACGAAGGCTAACGCATCCAGTAGTCATTTAGACTCTATACGGCTAAATTTTAGAGCAAACTTAGTATTGTGCCAAGTTCCCTATTTTTCCTGAAGTTCCAGGTCAAAGCTCCGCTGAGTCAAAGCTTGAGTGATCCACAGAGCTTTGTACCCTAAGGAAAGGGAGTGGAAAGAAAAAGGAGGATATTATAGGTGGCTTCCAGGTTTGGAAAAAAGTTGGGAGGAGTTAGCTCTATTAATTGTATCTAAATTAGTGAATGAAGTAATATTACGTAATAAAAGAAACGCTAGATCCCCAAAAGATGATCAGCATCAAGTAAAATACAAACTCAAGCATTACCAGTGACGGTGAGCAAAGAAGACAAACGAGAGAGATGACAAACCAACGTTTGTTAAGAGATGTTTCTGGTCGCTAAATTCGATTATTAACCTATTTTGAATTCCCATACAAGCTTCCAGATTCAAACGGCTAGGGTTAACAGTTCCAGGAACCGATCCCAGTATCAGGAAACCTTTTCCCCATATCCCCAAGCAAGAAAAAAAAAAGGGGGGGGGGGCGTGGGGAGAGTCTGACAATTCCCGACTCCTCGCAGTCAAACGGACAAGGCAGGGGCTCCATCCCACCAGAGGCGAATAAAAACCCCAACTTTCCGCGGGGCTTTCTCGACACCCAACAGAATTCCTTCACTTTCACTCCCACGGAGAGAGGAGCAATCCGGGATAAAGGTCGGCTACTGGGTACGGTATTTACAAGCGGACGGAGCGACTCCGGCTGCAGCGGCGGACAGGGGCGGCCCCGCCGGGCGAGGAGAGGGAGCCGGGGCCCGGGAGGGGACCCGGGGGGAGCAGGGCCAGTGCTGCGCGGCGCGGGGCGGCAGGGAGCCGGCCCCGGAAAAGGCTCCCCGGGGAACAATGGGGCTGTGAGGCGGGGGGCGGCGGGCGCGCACGGGGGGCCGCGGCCGAGCGCAGGGCGGCGCGGCGGGAGGCCCGCGGGCCGGGGTCCCCAGCCCCGGGAGGGGAGTGGCTCGCCAGGCTTTGGGCCGGGGAAGCCGGGGGACGGAAGCCGGGAGGGGACGCGCGAGGGGCGCCCGGCGCACCCAGCGCGCGCCGCGCCAGCCGAGCCGCAGGCGAGAGGGGGCAGGTGGGAGGGCGGGCTGGGGAGGGGGCCGGGCCGGCTTCACTCACAGTCCAGGTGCTTCTTCTTGGGCCCCATGATCTCGTGGGTCGTGGCCTTGCATACTGTCTTGGAGACGGCGGAGCCCGTGACACTGTGCTGGGCGGCGGTGATGCGGTCCGTCAGGCTCTGGCCGGACATCTCGGCGGCTGTCCGCCACCCCTCCCGCTCGGCAGCCGGCGGGGACCGGGACCCCCAAGCGCCGGAGGGCTCCCACCCCCACCGCTCCCCCCTACCCCCACCGGCTCCTTCCCCGCCGGCCGGCCTGCGGCGGGCCTCAGGGCCGCCCGGCGCCCCCCAGCCCGCAGAGAACCGGCTCGTCAGCCGCGGGGCCGGGCGCTCCCCTGCCCCCGCCTCAGCGCAGCCCACCCCTCCCCTGGTCAGCTGGAGCCGGGCCGGGCAGGAGGGCCAGGCAACTGCAGGAAAATGGCGGCGCCAGGCTCCTCCTCGGAGCTTTCCGGGCTGCCCCGGGTCACGTGACGCGGGCGCCGCCCCGCCGGCGCCCTGCTCCCGCCCCTTTCCCCGGCCCTCGCCTCCTCGACGCCCGCCCGCCCTCGCTCGGCGAGGGCAGAGCGGGGCGGCGCCCGCGCGCTACGTGACGGAGCCCGCCGGGCGGGCGCAACAGGAGGCCGCGCGCGCCGCGCCGTCACGTGACTCGCCCTGCCAACAGGTCGCCGGAGGCCGGCGCGCGGGGGGGGGGGGGGGGGGGGGATGTCACAGAGCGGGGCGGGGCGCGCCCCTCCGGCTGTCCGCCCCCCCAGCCGAGGGCGTCCTGCTGCCCGCGGTGGCAGCCCGCGCGCGGCGCGGCGGCGAGGAGGCGCCGCTGCTCGCCCAGCTTCCGCCGAGGGAGCGGGTGTGAGGGCCCGGCCCCCCTCAGAGAGGGCGGAAGGCGGGTAGGGACGCCCCCGCAGCCCACCTCCTGGCTTGAAGGAAAAGGAAGAGGCTCGGGTGGGCCGGCGGGCGTCTCCCTGCTGTGGGACTGTGGGAGAGCTCGCCGCGCCCCACCCCAGAAGGCTTCTTTCCCCCTTTTCCTTGAGAGGCTTTGAAACGTCACCTGTTTTTGTTTAGCTCGTCTCTGAAAACTCGACAAGTTGCCGCCAGTCTCAATTTAGATACTAGTGTTCATTCTCTACGGTGTCACAGAGGACAGGAAGCACAGAGCTTCGCTGGAACTTGAAAAGGGAAGTAGTAGGATGATGTCAGCTGCGATTAGCTTGACCCTACAAGGCTGACTTGTAAAGGTCCAGACCATAGAAGGGCCTGAAGGGGTGGCACGTGGAGAAGTCGCGTTCAACAAAGCAACGCGTCACTACCTGACATCTCCGCTAGCTGAGTCTCTCTTCCCTCTGGCCTCTTTTCTCTTGTTGGGTAAGCAAATTTTCAGGCAAAGAAGACATCGACACTGCCCGTGAGCATTTTAGAGGAACTATATCCTGGGAATCTGTTCTATGAAGATGCAGAAGATCTTAACAAAAGCCTTTTCCCAGTATTTTACCAGCGTCCTACCTTTAACCGCGGTGTAGAAATAAAAATCTCTGCGAATGTTAAGTTGCCTTGATAATCATATGTATTTTTGCTAGTTTCAAATGGACTGCTAACATACTCAGCAAGTCTGTAGCCCATCTGCCAGCCAAATCCAAACTACTATGCTTCAATCTGGTGACTCTAAAGATGCAAAGCTAATAGATGTTTAACATGTTATTTATCGTATCAGGAGTTTTGTAATTTCCTCCCATTGCCCATCACCCCCACCCCTTCTTTTTCACTATGGCTGGTGAAATTCTATGGCATTATGCTTTTGCCAAGAACATACAGTTCTTAAACCAGCAGCCTTCATCTATGTGAAGCCAGCCCCAAATTGTATTCACAAAAATGTAATAACTTCCTTCAGTGCATCTGCAATCCATCTGTGGTTTGGTGCCCCTTGTCCATCAGGCTGTGCAATTACGCGATTCTCAAGACATGTCAGTCATCGTTGTTCCTCTTGCTGCGAATTCCACTGAGTAAGTTACAGATTGACCTGAACCTCTGCACTGGTTAAACCCCCATCTGAGGTCAGCATGAGCAGGCTGTAGCTATCAATAATTAAATATTTCAACCTTAAGGAAAAATGTGAAAATTATTCCTAAGCACACTGTAAGAAACTTATAAACTTATATTTTATGAATGACATTCTAGGAAAATATTTCTTATTTTTTACCAAAGAGATTTCTTTCAGACCACCTTTATGCAAAAAATTATGAACACGTTTGCCTTATTAACAAGCAAGCTTCTGTTGGAAATATCACTGTACTTTTTTTGAAGGGTACATTTTACAAGTTTCTAAATTTGGAAACAATGGTCATTGAATACTGTAGCAGTTTGGCATTGTTTATGAATTCCAAAATAATTTTTTGTATTGTTTGCAAACTGGTCTGTTGGATCACTTTTTTTTTTTAATCATTGCATTATACATTTTTTAAAAAGATTTATTTATTCTATTTCGCTCCCCTACCCCCCCACCCCAGTTGTCTGTTCTCTGTGTCTATCTGCTGCATGTTCTTTGTCCGCTTCTGTTGTCAGCAGCACGGGAATCTGTGTTTCTTCTTCTTGTGTTATCTTGTTGTGTCAGCTCTCCATGTGTGCAGCACCATTTCTGGGCAGGCTGAACTTTCTGCTGGGTGGCTCTCCTTACGGGGCACACGCCTTGCACGTGGGGCACCCCTACGCAAGGGGCACCCCTGCATGTCATGGCATTCCTTGCGCGCATCAGCACTGTGCATGGGCCAGCTGCACACGGGTCAAGGAGGCCCGGGGTTTGAACTGCGGATCTCCCATGTGGTAGACGGATGCCCTAACCGCTGGGCCAAGTCCACTTCCCTGGAGGTATCACTTTTAATTGATTTAATTATGATTAGGACTTTGATTGGGCCACGTCAGTAGGGCATTGAGTCCCTGCCCAGGGGAAAAAGACATGGCAAAGGACAGGTTAGTAGTTTTGAGCTAGAGCCTGGGAAGTAAGCACACAGAGGAGCAGAGCAACTGAGCCCAGAGAGAATCAAGCCCTGGGGAGAGAGACAGTGTGGTCACCTGATAGTCTACAGTTGGCCTTGTGGAGAGGGGCTAAGCCTAGAGTGCCTCATAGTCTACAGCTGACCTTATGGAGAGAACAGAGGAGCTGAGCCCAGAGAGAAATGATCCCAGGGAAGAAAGGAACCCAGGAAGCCTGAATGCTGGCAGACGTTGGTTCTTGCTCCAACATGTGGCAATAGACTTTGGTTTGAGAGAAGTAACTTATGCTTTATGGCCTGGTAACTGTAAGCTTCTACCCCAAATAAATACCCTTTATAAAAGCCAACTGATTTCTGGTATTTTGCATCAGTATCCCTTTGGCTGACTAAAGAAATACAGTTAGGAACTGAAAGAGAAATTTAGAGGAAAATGTGTTGCTATTCTAAAGATAGGAACTACTGATCTGCCCTATCTTTTATGCTTAAATTTTCTTTGTTCCAGTTTCTTTGGTCTATTCAAGAAATAGCTCCACCTGAAGTCTCACAGATGCTTCCAACTTTTTGGCCCAAACTGAACTTCTCTTCTTATTACCCACCATCCTGCATCCTTAATCCATACCTATCCTCTCCTTTGCTCCCAGTTTACATTAATGGCCCAAGTCAGGAAAAGGAATCATTCTTAACTCCCCTCTCTTATTTGTCTAATCCAACATAATCTACCTATAGCTTTTAAAGCAATCTTCTCTCTAACTCTACTTCTATTGCCTTAGTTCCAGCCTTTATGATTTCTTTCTCACCTATATTATTCTATTAACTTCTTGGCTGATCTGTCTGTCTCCGATACCCCTACCTTCCAATCCAGATCTTTCTGAACCTAAAATGTTTTTCATTTATTTTCATTAAAATTCTTCATTTGCACTAACATCATTGCTCAACAGGATAAAATTCAGGTCCCTCATCCAAGGCCCTTCACAATCAGTCTCCTGCGTAACTCCTGCTTTTGAGCTTTGTCTTTTACCAGCCTTCACATGCATTCCAGCCATATCAAACTACTTACCATTCCTAGATGTGCTATGCTATTTAACACTGCATTTGGCAGTCGGGGGTTTCCTTTTGCTACTCACGTAGACTCTTATACATCCTCCTGTTATCTAATTATTTTTATAATTGTTTTGTTTGCACTAGCATGGGCAGCAGAGATATCACTAGGCTACTGTTGTGGCCAATGCATAGTAGACACACAGTAGAATAATGGTTGAACGAATAAATGAAAACACTTTTGAAATAACCCATTTGAACAGACCATCACTCCAAACTTCTCACTTGATAAAATCTGTCCATTGTTCATAGATATAGCATGTTCATATAAAATTATCCACCTGGAGTATCAACTTTTTTCAGTACTTTATTAATTCATTCACTCATTCCAAAAAATCTATACTGAAACAGACCAATTATAAGTAAAGAGATTGAATCAGTCATCAAAAACCTTT
Organism: Dasypus novemcinctus; assembly: GCF_030445035.2. NCBI lineage: Eukaryota > Metazoa > Chordata > Mammalia > Cingulata > Dasypodidae > Dasypus > Dasypus novemcinctus. The sequence continues at coordinate 119,986,273 of NC_080682.1, forward strand.
CAAAAGTTCTCTGAAACCTTACACCCAAGAACTAGCAACTATAGAAAAAATAGATTAATGGGACTGCCCCAAAATTAAGCACTTCTGCACCTCAAATGACTTTGTGAAGAGGGTGAAAAAGACAGCCTACTCAATGGGAGAAAATATTTGTCATCTCTGACAAGGTCTACTATCCAAGAGATCCTACAACTCAACAATAAAAAGACAAATGGCCCAATTTAAAAATGGGCAAAGAAAAAAAAAAAGAGAAAAAGACCTGAATAGACATTTTTCTAAAGAAAAAATACAAATGGCAAAAAACACATGAAAAAATGCTCCGCATCACTGACTGTTAGAGAAATGCTAATCAAAGCTACAATGAGATATCATTTCACACCTACTAGAATGATCACTATTAACAAAACAGAAAACTACAAGTGTTGGAGAGGATGTGGAGAGGCAGAAATACTTATTCACTGCTGGTGGGAATGTAGAATGGTACAGCCATTATGGAGGACTGTTTGGTGGTTCTTAAGGAAATTAGATATAGATCTAACATGTGCCCCGGCAATACTCCTCCTAGGTATATACCCAGAAGAACTAAGAGCACTGACACGAACACATATCTGCACACCAAATATTCACAGCAGTATTATTCACAATTGCCAATAGTTGGAAACAACCCAGGTGTCCCTCAACTGACAAATGGATACACAAACTGTGGCCTATACAAACAATGAAATACTATGCAGCTGTAAAAAGAAATGAAGTTGTGAAGCATATGACAACATGGATGAACCTGGAGGACATTATGTTGAGTGAAGCAAGCCAGACACAAAAGGACAAATATTTTATGACTTCACTATTATGAACTAAACATAATGAGCAAACTCATGAGTTAATAGCTAGACTGTGTCACCAGAGAAAAGAATGTGGTTAGAGAATGGAATGCTGAGGTTTAACCTGTGTGGAATTGGTAAAAAGTTGTTTGTAAATGTTCGTAAATGAATAGAAATGGTGAAAGCACATCATAGGATTTGTAATTAGTAGTGCTAACATGGGTATGATAGTGGTTTGTTTTGTTCTTGTTTTATTTTTTTTTGAGTAATGAAAATGCTCTAATAGTGATTGTAGTGATGAATGCACAACTCAGTGATTATACCGAATGCCATTGATTATACATTTTTGATAAATTGTATGGTTTGTGAACAAAAAAATAGGATGGGTTGAGGGGGAAAGACACCAAATGTAAGATATGGACTATAGTAAGTATTAATACTTTGACAATGCTCTATAATTTGTTACAGATGTTTCACAACAATGCAAGGTGTTTGTGGAGGAGTGATGTATAGGAGCCCTGAATGATATTATGCATATTTGTTTTGTAAGTTTACAACTTTTACTCTACACTTTTTGTTATATATGCTCATGTATAAATGATATACTCCAATAAATTGTTTTTAAAATGGAAAAAAGGTGAATTCTACCAAAAAGCCAGGAAGAATTAAACCAATTCTGCTAAAACTCTTCCAAAAAATTGAAGAGGAGGAAACACTACCAAACTCATTCCTAGGGGCCAACCTCACCCTAATACCAAAGCCAGATAAAGATAGGACAGGAAAAGAAAATTATAGGCCAATATGAACACAGGTGCTAAAATCTTCAACAAAATACTTGCAAATTGAATCCAACAGCACCTTTAAAAAATTATACACCATGATCAAATGGGATTTATCTCAGGTATGCAAGGGTGGTTCAACATAAAATAATCAATCAATGTAATACACCACATTAACAAAATTAAGGGAAAACTCACATGATCATTTCAATTGACACAGAAAAGGCATTTGACAGAATCCAATACCCTTTCTTAATTAAAAAAGACTTAGAAAAATAGGAATAGAAGGAAATTCCCTCAACATGATAAAGGGCGTATATGAAAAACTCACTGCTAACATCCTACTCAACAGTGAAAAATTGAAAGCTTTCCCTCTTAGATCTGGAAGAAGACAAGAATGCCCACAGTCACTACTGTCACTCTAGCCAGAGCAATTAGGCAAGAAAAAGAAATAAAAGCCATCCAGATTGGAAAGGAAGAAGTAAAACTTTCATTATTTGGAAGTGTCATGATCCTATATATTTATAGAAAAGTCCTGAAAAATCTACAACGAAGCTATTAGAGCTAATAAATGAATTCAGCAAAGTAGCAGGGTATAAGATCAACATGCAAAATTCAATAGTGTTTCTATAAACTATCAATAAGCAATCTGAGGAGGAAATCAAGAAAAAAATCCATTTACAATAGCAACTAAAAGAATCAAACATCTGGGAATAAATTTAACTTAGGATATAAAGGACTTACATATAAAAAACTACAAAACTTTCCTGAAAGAAACAAAAGAAGATCTAAATACATGGGAGAATTCCATGCTCATGGATTGCAAGACTAAATATCAGCAAGATGTAAATACTACCCAAAATGATTTACAGAGTCAATACATTCCCAATCAAAATTCTAACAGCCTACTTTGCAGAAATGGAAAAGTCAACCATCAAATAATTTACAAGGGTAAGTGGCCCTGAATAGCCAAAACCATCTTGAAAATGAATGAAATTGGAAGACTCACACTTCCTGACTTTAAAACTTACTACAAAGCTACAGTGATTAAAACAGCATGTACTAGCAGAAGGAGAGCTAGCTATTTGGACCACTAGAATGAAATTGAGAATTCAGAAGCAGACCCTCACATCTATGGCCAATTGATTTTTGACAAGGCTGCCATATCACTTATTTGGGAAAGAATAGTCTCTGCAACAAATGGTGCTGGGAGAACTGGATATCCATAAGCAAAAGAATGAAAGAGGGCCCCTATCTCATAACATCCACAAAAATCAACTCAAAATGGATCAAGAAGACACACTAAATATAAGATCTAGGACTATACAAGACCTAGAAGATAACATAGGGAAACACCTTCAGGATCTTGTGTTAGGCAATGGTTTCTTGGACTTTATACCCAAAGCACAAGCAACAAAAGAAAAAATAGACAAATGGGACCTCATCAAAATTTAAGACTTTTGTGTATCAAAGGAATTTATCATTAAAGTGAAAAGACAGTCATCTCAATGGGAGAAAATATTTGGAAACAACATATCCAATCAGGGTTTACTATCCAGTATATATAAAGAAATCCTACAACTCAACTATAAAAAGACAAACAACCCAATTAAAAAATCAGCAAAATACTTAATAGATATTTTTCCAAAGGGGATATACAAATGACTAAAAAGCACATAAAAAGATGCCCAGCCTCATTAGCCATCAGGGAAATGCAAATCAAAACCACGATAGGCTACTACTTCAGACCCATTAGAATGGCTGCATCAGACAGACAGACAGACACACATACACACACACACACAGCAGAGCTAGTGTAGCTCAGTGGTTGAGCACCTCCTGCTTTGCATGTACAAGCTCCTGGGTTCAACCCTCAGTACCTCCTAAAAATTAAAAAAAAAAAAAAAAAACAGAAAATTACAAGTGTGGAGAGGATGTGGAAAATAGGAACACTCATTCATTGCTGGCAGGAATGTAAAATGATACAGCTGTTGTGGAAGACAGTTTGGCAGTTCCTCAGAAAGCTAAATATAGAGCTACCATATGACCAGGCAATCCCACTACTAGGTATATATCCCAAAAACTTGAAAATAGGGACTCGAACAGATATATGCACACTGATGTTCGTAGAAGCATTGTTCACAATTGCCAAAAAATGGAAGCAATCCAAGTATCCGTCAACTGATGATGGGTAAACAAACTGTGGTATAGATGTGCACTGAATATTTTTCGGCATTAAAAAGGAATGAAGTTCTGATTCATGCAACAAGGATAAACCTGAAGAGATCATGGTAAATTAAATAAATCAGATACAAAGGACAAATATTGTATGATCTCACTGATAATGAACTAATTAGAATGAGTAAATTCTTGGAGTCAGAATCTAGAATATAGGTTACCAGGGGCTGGGTTGGAGGGTGGGGAATGGGGAATTAATGCTTAAATTGTACAGAATTTCTACTGGGGTTGATTGTAAAGTTTTGGTAATGGATGGTAGTAATGGTAGCACAACATTGTGAATGTAATTAACAGCACTGAATTATATATATGTGAATATGGTTAATAGGTGGAATAAAAAATTTTAATAAGACATGTAGGACTGTACCCTATTGTAAATGACAGACTATAGTTAATAGTACAATTATAAAAATATTCTTTCATGAATTATAACAAATGAGCCTCGCTAATGCAAGTTGTTAATAATAGGGTGCATATGGGAACTCAGTAATTTATGTGTTTTATGAATGATAATTCTGTAAATCTACAACTCCTCTAGCAAATAATTATTAATAAAAAATATAATATCTACTGTGTGTTAAGTAATATTATATCTAAGTGTTGAATACTGTTCTAACAATGAGCCCGTCAGTCCTTTGGAAATTAATTGGTTCCTAACTTTGATCATCAACTTGAAGGCCTCTTGCTTTAATTACTTAAGGAAAGAACAGAACCAAAAACAGAAGTAAGGAAAACCTTGACTAGCACATACTTCCTAGGCTTTTCCAATTAAAATGTATGTTGTGGAGAGGCAGGGGGTACAGAAGGAGGAAGTAACAGTTTTTTTAGTGCCTTCTATGTGCTAGGCACACAGCATAAATTTTTTCTCTTAATTCTCTTTACAATAACTATAACAATAATTGCACCCAGTTAATAGAAGGAAAAATGTTTTAGAAGTTAATTCCCCAGAATCCCATAGATACAAAGTGACAGAACCAAAGCTCAATAGTTAAGCGCCAGCTTCCTACATATGAGGTCCTGGGTTCAAGCCCCAGGCCCATTACCAAAAAAATAAAGAGAGGGGGGCGGAAACAGATTGGCTCAAGCAGTTGAGCACTTGCTTCCCACAAGGGAGGTCCTGGGTTCAGTTTCTAGTGTCTCCTAAAAACAAAAAAAAGCAAATGAATGGAAAAACCAACTCAGGGGAGCCAATGTGGCTCCGGTGGTGAGCGCCAGCTTCCCACATACAAGGTCCCAGATTCAATCTCCAGCCCGTACCTCAAAAATAAAAAGCAACAACAACAAAAAAAAAAACAAAAACAGTTCCCTCTAATTCAAACTCATTCCCTTTTCACTACTCTACCAGTCTCCTAAGCCAATAGTTGAAGTAATTGCCAATATAAACTATATTTATTCCACAAATAGTTCATGCTATATAATGTGCTATTAGCCATATTAATTGCTAGGATATAATGATGTATGAGACAAACATAGTCTCTGTTTTCAGACATTTGATCATCTTTTGTCAGCAAAGGAGAAAATGCATAAGTGAGGGTGAGAAAATATGCTGCACCTGAGGAAACTCAATGATGTCTGATTTTAAAGTAAGAAAATGAGAGGAAAAACGAATATGGAAATGAAAATTGACCAGAATGTTTACTCCATGTTACCTCATTTCCAAATCCAAAGAGAGTCCACCAATGCCCGCTTCCCACTCTTCCTGGACGTTAGCATTGCCTAAGCTCTAATATTCCGACAGTCCTTTGACTAAGCTGATATGAACACCAGGCCTCCCTGCCTTCGTTTGCCACAGGGCTGCTGATGCTAAGTACCAGAAATGGGTTGGCTTTTACAATAGGAATTTTACTGGGGATAAAAGCTTACAGTTCTGCGGCCACAAAGGGTTCAACATCAAGGCACCATCAGAGCTGCTGTCTCACCAAGTCAGCGGCTGGTGATCCCGGCGTCTCGTCCTCAGGCTTAGGGCCCAGTCCCCCAGGGGCCTCTCCCTGCTCCTGTGCTCTGTGATTTCAGACTCCAGGACCCCAGCCTCTCAGGGCGCGGGTCCTGAAGCTCAGCCGTGGCCACCAGCCGGCTCTCCCGGGGCATCCTGGGGGCTCCTCTGCCTTTCTGCAGCTGGAGGTGAAGTTGGAGTCCCGTCTCTCTTTCCTTTCTCCTTTCTCTCACATAGCAGGATCAAAAGGTCAGCCTCCCCTTGGAGAGAGCAGCAGAGGCTGCCGCGCGCCCTGCCGGGTGACAGAGGAGTCCAGGATCGCCGGCAGCCAGTGTGCAGGGAGAAAGCACTGCCTTGATGATGACTCGATTTGGACAGTCTCGTGCCCTCAGAACTGTAATCTCATAAACTAATAAATCCCCATTGTAAAAGCCAACCCATTTCTGATAGATTGCATTTTGGCTGCCTTGCAAACTAAGACAATGACTTATAACGAGTTTGGACCTTTTACAGCTCTTCAGAGATAATGTGTAGATTGACTGCTAAATAATACAATCCTTCCCTTAAAAGGGGAGATTAGCAAAACTTGACCCTGTATAATCCTTTCTAATTGTGAAGCAGAATTAAAATAGAATATATGAGATGTTAAAATAACCGGGATCCATTTTTCTGTGTAATATAAGAAACTGAAAGAAATAAAGGGAAGCAGAACTTGGCCCAGTGGTTAGGGCGTCTGCCTACCACATGGGAGGTCCGCGGTTCAAACCCCGGGCCTCCTTGGCCCATGTGCAGCTGGCCCATGCGCAGTGCTGATGCACACAAGGAGTGCCCTGCCACTCAGGGGTGTCCCCCGCATAGGGGAGCCCCACATGCAAGGAGTGCGCCCCATAAGGAGAGCCGCCCAGCGCCAAAGAAAATGCAGCCTGCCCAGGAATGGCACTGTACACACAGAGAGCTGACACAGCAAGATGATGCAACAAAAAGAGACACAGATTCCTGGTGCTGCTGATAAGGGTAAAAGCGGTCACAGAAGAACACATAGCGAATGGACACAGAGAGCAGAGAAATGGGGGGGCAGGGCGTGGGGGAATAAATAAAAAATTTAAAAATTAAAGACAAAGAATGAAAGAAATCAAAATGTTTTGGAACATACAACATTGAACTAAAATAAGATTAGACATTTAATGTTAAAGTTAGAATCAGGATATTGACTTTTGTTTACAAGGTACCATTTGTAAAATGGAAATTTACTATTAATATTTCATTTGAGATAATGGGAGAAGCACTGGATTTGGAGTCAGAAACAACTCAGTTCCAACTCTAGGCATGTTATCCAATTTTCTCATATGTTAAACAGGAATCATAGTACATGTCTTACCTATATCTTGTCAGGATTAAAATAATGTGCATAAAAATTAGTACAGTGTTTGACATATGGTTTTGTCACTCAAATAAAATCAGTCAATAAGACTTAGTGTTTACTATGGGCAAAGCAATCTGCTGGATTCTTAGGATATGGAGATGAATTAGACAAAATATTAACAAAGTCTGTTAGGTATTACGATAGAGGTATACATAGAAGGCTACAAGAACAGAGAAAAGGAAAAGTAATTCTGCCTGGAGTAATTAATGACGGTTTTGCCAGGGGCAGTGACACTTAAGCTAGTTTTAAAGGGGGATTAGGAGTTCGGAGAGAATCAGGGAAGTTATTCCAGGCAGAAGAACCCACATATGCAAAAGAAGGGATCATTTGGGTATCGCAAGTATTTTATATGGCTGGAGCCTAGTGTGCATGGGGATTTTATTTATTCAGTCAGTAAATACTTATTGAACACCTATAGATGCTGGGTTTTTTCTACATCTTGAACATGCCAGTGAGCAAAACAGAGGTTTCCTGCCCTCCTGGTGCTTATATTCAAGTTCAAGGGAAGGATATAGTAAACAAACAAATGTGGAACAGATACAGGTAGAGAAAATTGTTGTGAATAAAACTAAGCAGCGTAAGGAAAAAACAAGGATGGGGAAGGGGGACTTGAAACTGGATGATAAGGGATTTTTGAGGAGGTCACATTTGTCTAGAGTGGATGTGGGAGTCAGGAATGCAAATGTTGAGGGGAAGAGCATTTCAGATAAAAAGATCAATAAGTACAATGCCTCTAAGGCAAACACATGATCAACTTGTTTGTCCCAAAACAGCAAGAAGGAGATTGTGGCCAGAGAGAGAGAGAGAGAGAGAGAGAGAGAGAGAGAGAGAGAGAGAGAGAGAGAGGTCTTCATGATGACCTTAGAGATATGGTGAGATCTAGAAGGACTTGATAAGGCAGGAAGAAAGGTCTAGATAATCTCCAGAAATAGATGGCCGGTGAAAATAGACAGCCAAATCTAGGTCCTTGGAACAAACTGATGAATGCCTGAAGTAAACTTTTTACCCAAGACCATTGGAAAAAGACCCCACTGAGTCTTCTTATTTGTAGGTGTATCCTCTTGGTTTTGTATTCTTATCCTCTTGACTCTTTTCTTTCCCTCTCTTGTAGTTTAAGGTTCTAGGTTGCTATAGCAGTTTGATATGGTTATGAATTCCAAAAATAGATATTGGATTATATTTGTAATCTGATCTGTACCTGGTCATGATTGAGTTATAATTAGAGCCTTGAGTCTCCAATCACCAAGGGGCGGGGACTCACAGATAAAAGGCATGGCAAAGGACAGAGTTGAGGGTTTTGATGTTGGAGTTCTGATGTTGGAGTTTGATGCTGAAGCCTTAAACTGGAACCCAGGAAGTAAGCACACAGAGGAAAAAGAAGCCAGCCCCAGGAAGAGAGGAACCTTGAACCCAGAGAAAAGCAAGCCCCAGGAACATAGGAACCCAGGAAGCCTGATTCCTCGCGGACGTCAGCAATCATCTTGCTCCAAATAGACATTGGTGAGGGAAGTAACTTATGCTTTATGGTCTGGTATCTGTAAGCTCCTACCCAAATAAATACCCTTTATAAAAACCAACCAATTTCTGGTATTTTGCATCAGCACCCCTTTGGCTGACTAATACAGTTGCTAATGGACACCCTCTCCTTTAGTCATAGTATTACTAAGACCCAAATCCTTGACATTACCAAAAATGGAACTAATATTTCAGACACTGTTAAAGTTGAACAAACTCTACCCAAATTAAAGGGAAAAAACAATACTTGATTATATAAAGAAGATCCAAACAGATAATGGAGCATACTTCGTTGTCCGGTTTTTAAAATCGAGGAATATGGCTTTGAAATGCCTAGCAAACTCTAATTTTACCTTAGTGTTTGTCTATGTTACATCATCAGTCTTAAATGCTGCTGCACAGCCACTTCTATACTAGATGATCTGACAAATGATCATCCAACAAAAAGAGTAAGAAGGCATGGTAGTTATAAAGGTTTAAATGACTAACATGAAAAACTCAATTCGTAACTGCAACTTATTAATAGCAAAGCAGATCTAGATGTACCATGTTGCAAAAAATAATGGTCTTTCTTCCAATATAGGCTGAAGATAGACCAGAAAAGGTGGGGGCTGAAAAAAAGAAGCAAAAACTACAATGAATTGCAAAATGGATCAACTGCACCATTCCATGATATGCAGTACAAACTATCTAAGCTCTCATTATTATCGTTGTTCTTGTTATATTTAGAGGTACCAGGGCCAGAGATTGAATCTGGGACCTCGCATGTGGGAAGCCAGGGCTCAGCCACCGAGCCACTTTGGATCCCCTGAGTTGGGTGGTTTGTTTTTTTTTCCTTATTGTCTGTTTTTTGTCGTTGTTATTTATGTTTCTGGTTTCTTTTTTTTACACCTAGGAGGAACGGGGACCAAACCAGGACCTCCCACGTGGGAAGCTTGAGCTACATCCGCTCCCTCATTGTTTTAACATCAGCTTGTTCAGACCTTTATATTCCAAGGTATGACCACAGATAAACGGATTTAACTGTAAAACTGCACAGGCTCCTGTTCTAGCAATTTACCTGGTTTACAAATTCTGACTAATTCCTACCCAGCTCCTGCCTCCGCCATAAAGCCACCCTATGATTAATACTGGCACCCTCCAAATCCTATAAGCACCTTCCCCTAACTCTCCCTTTTGAGACACGATTGAGACTACATTAAGGCAGCGCTCCCCCTTGTCAGCAACCCTAACAAACCCAGATTTTTACGACCAACCCAGGTTTCCTTGGTGGTCTTTGTATGGAGACTGGAAAGCTGAATAATGGCCCCCCAAAGACGTTCATGTCCTAAAACCCAGACCTCATAAACATGGTATCTTACAGGTAAAAGGGACTTTGCAGATGTGATTTAATTAAGGCTAGGGAAACTATCCTGGATTATCTGGGTGGGCCCAATGTAATCACAAAGGTCCTTCTTAGAAGCAAACAGAATGTCAGAAGGAGGAAAAGACTAAGTGGCAATAGAGGCAGAGAGTGGGGCAATGGGGTCACAAGCCAAGGAATGCCAGCTGTCTCTAAAAGCTGGAGGAGGCAAGGAACAGATTCTCTCCTGGGGCCTCTAGAAGGAACCAGACCTGCCAACACCTTGATTTTCATCCCATAAAACTGATTTTAGACTTCCGACTTCTAGAAGTGTAAAATAAAACAACAGAATAAATTTCTTGTATTTTACGCTACTAATTTAGTGGTGTCGTGTATTTCAACCACAATAGGAAACTAACAAAGGGAACTTTGGCTAGAATTTGGATTTTACTCTGAATGAGCTGAGAAGTCACTGGATGCTTTGAGCAGAAGAATTACATGATCTCAAAAATTTTTAAAGAATACATCGTTGTTGTGTGGAAAATAGACTGTAAAGCAAGAGCAAAAGCTGGAGAACCAGTAAGAAAGCCAATGCTATAGACCAGAAGAGCAGTAATGGAGGCTTGGATTACAGTGGAAGGCATGGAAATGAAAAGAAGTAGGCAGATGTTTTAGTCTGTGTAGCAGTTTGATATGGCTATGAATTCCAAAAATAGATACTAGATTATGTTTGTAATCTGGTCTGTACCTGGGCATGATTAAGTTATGATTTGGGCTTTGATTGGGCCATGTCATTAAGGCATTGAGTCTCCACCCCTTGGCATGGCATGGCAAAGGACAGAGTTGAGGGTTTTTGATGTTGGAGTTTTGATGTTGCAGTTTGATGCTAAAGCCTTAAGCTTGAGCCCCAGGAAGTAAGCTCACAGAGGAAAGAGAAGCAAGCCCCAGGAAGACAGGCACGCTGAGCCCAAGAAGAAGCAAGCCCTGGAAAGAGAGGAACCTTGAACCCAGAGGAAAGCAAGACCCTGGAAGGAAGGAACCCAGGAAGCCTGAACCCTGGCAGACACTGGCAGCCATCTTTTTCCAACACATGAAAATAGACTTTGGTGAGGGAAGTAACTTATGCTTTATGACCTGGATCTGTAAGCTCTTACCCCAAATAAATACCCTTTGTAAAAACCCACCGATTTTTGGTATTTTGCATCAGCACCCCTTTGGCTGACTAATACTGTCTATTAGGCTGCTGAAAGCAGATATCATAAAATGGGTTGGTTTTTAACAATGGGAATTTATTAGCTTACAGGCTTACAGTTTTGAGGCCATGAAAATGTCCAAGTAAAGGCATCATCAAGGTGATGTTTCTTCCTGAAGACTAACTGCCAGCTATCCTTGGGTCCTCTGCCACACGGCAAAACACATGGCAGCTTCTACTGGTTTCTCCCTTCTCTTCTGGGTTTCATTGCTTTCAGCTTCTTGCTTCCCATGGCTTTCTCCCTATCAGTCTGAATTTCATTCTCTTATAAAGGACTCTGGTAAGAGGATTAAGACCCACCCTGGGCCATGCCTTAACTGAAGGAACTTAATCAAAAGGTCCTACTTACAATAGGTTTACACCTACAGGAATGGCTTAGCTTTAAGAACAAGATTTTCTAGGGGCACAAACAATTCCAAACCACCACATTCCACACTCTGAATCCTGAAAAGACATGTTCTTTCCATATGCAAAATACATTCATTTCATTACTGTATCCCAAAGGCCTTAAATCATTTCAGTAATAATACTAAGTACAAAGTCTCATCAAAATAGGTTATAGGGAAGAGGATGTTGCTCAAGTGATTGAGCATTTGCTTCCCATGTACAAGATCCTGGATTCAATTTCTGGTACCTCATTAAAAAAAAAGGTTATAGGTATGGTCTGTCATGGGGCACAGTTCCCCTCCAGCTGTGGACCTGTGAAGACTAGAGAACAAGTTACCTGTTTCCAATATACAATAGAAGGACAGTTATAGGATGAAAATTCTCATTTCCATAGGGAGAAATTGGAAGGAAAACTGTCACGGGTCCCAAACAATTCTAAAGCCCTGCAGGACATGCCCCATTGGATTTCAAGGTCTGAGACTCATCTATGGAACAATGTTTTCTCCTCTGGGCCTGATGGAGTGGCAGCCCACCCTTTCCAACTGTTTGTGCAGCAGCCATGCTCTTCCCAAACCCTGGGGTGAAGGCTCCAACATCTTCAAGCATTGGGGTGACAGCCATGCTCTTGGCTCCACCCTTGCCGGGCACTGGGGTGGCAGCTGGACCCTAGGCTCCACCCTCTTCAAACATCTGGGTGGTGGCTGAACCCTGCACAATACCCTAGACATCTGGGAACAGGATGTATTAGTCAACCAAAGAGGTGCTGATGCAAAATACCAGAAATCTGTGGGCTTTTATAAAGGGTATTTATTTGGGGTAGAAGCTTCTATGGTTAGCAGGCCCTAAAGAGTCAACTCAAGTACCGGAAGAGGTACTTTCTCACCCAAAGTCTGTGGCCACATGTTGACGCAAGATGGCGGGCAATGTCTGCCAGGGTTCAGCCTCCCTCCTTCCTCTTATGGCTCCATGGTCGGACCTTCTTCCTTTCTCAGCAGTAGGCTGGCATGAGGCTTGTCTCTCTTCTTGGGGCTCATCTCTTTCTGGGCTCAGCTGCTCTGCTTTTCCCACAAGGCCAGCTTTAAACTATCAGGCTAACACCTTGGCTCTCTTCCCGGGGCTCCAGTGTCAAAAACTCAGCTCTCTGTGTTCTCCTTCTCCATGTGTTTACTTCCCTCTCTTTGACTGAGCACCTATTTCTATAGCTCACAACTATGGGCTAGCTATAGGTGAGGACTCAAACCAAGTCACCCTGACATGGTCAAATAAAAGCCCTAATCCTGATTTTTTTTTTTAATTTCTTTGTCTTTATTTAATTTTTAATGTTTCATTCAAAAAATATGAGGTCCCCATCTACCCTCCCCCCTCATTCCACTCCTCCCATAACAACAACCTCATCCAACATCATGGGACATTCATTGCCCTAATCTTGATTTAATAAAGTAAAAGTGAAACCTCTGAGTCTAATACAGTCTAATACATCCAGAAGAAAAGATCAGTTTACAAACACAATCCAGTATCTATTTTTGGAATTCATAAACTCTACCAGATTGCCACAGGTGGTAACATCCTTCCTGAATGAGGCCGAGGGCCTGCCCTCCCCATGCTCCAGGGCAGAGTCACCATTTCCACATACGTGGGTGGGTCCTCTCTCTTGGCCGGAGAAAACATCTTCAGTCCAGATGTCCGTTTCCATGGCCCTGCACTCAAAGTGATTTTTCCTTCAATCTGTCCCTTTCCTGTTCTTTTTAGTCAAGGCTGTCAGTGGTTCCTTTCATACAGATCTTACAAAAAACAAAAATAAAAACAAAACCTCATGGGTTTGACACATAGTACAAAGGGCTCCCGACCATCAGACAAAAGAACTTTCCACAAATCCTTTCTGGATAACGACATTTCCAGTCCTAACATGCACTGAAATTGCTGCCTGGTTTTGTGTTCAGTTAAATCCTCACATGGTATGCTATTCTCTGGGGACTTGTTTTCCAGAAGCTCCAGAATTTTCCAAACCATCAATTTCTGATTTATTTGTGCTCAGGAATTTAGTTCTCAGCTTATCCTTTCCTCTTGCATTTTACTATAAGTTATAAGGTGGAGCCAGACCACACTTTCCACGTTTACTTTGGAAATCTCCTCAGCTAAATATACAGGCTCGTCACTTTCAAATTCTGCCTTCCATCCAATGTTGGTACTCAATTTTCCCAAGTTCTCTGCCACTTTAAAACAAGGATCACCTTTCTTCCGGTTTTCAATGATGCATTCATTATTTCTGTTTATGGCCTCATCAGAAGTACCTTTAGCATCCATATTTCTACCAACAGGCTCTTCAAAGCAATTTAGCCCTTTTCTATGAAGCACTTCACAATTTTTTCCTGTCTCTACTCATTACCCAGTTATGAATCTTTTTTTAACATTTTTGGTATTTGTGATAGCAGCACCCCACTCTTCTGGTACCAAAATCTGTTTTATCCTGTTCAACTGCCAAAAGCAAATATCATTAAATGGGCTGGCTTTTAACAATGGGAATTTATCAACTTACAAGCTTACTGTTTTGACACTATGAAAATGTCCAAATCCAGGCATCAAGGAAATGCTTTCTTTCCAAAGACTGGCTGTCAGCTCTCTTTGGGTCTCTGCTACGTGGCAAGGCACATGGCAGCATCTCCTGGTCTCTCCCTTCTCTTCTGGGCTTCATTGCTTTCAGCTTCTTGCTTCTATGTCTTTCTCTATTTTTGTGTGAATTTCATTCTCTTATAAAGGACTCCAATAAAAGAATTAAGACCCACCCTGCACCACCTCTTAACTGAAGTAGCCTAAGCAAAAGGTCCTACTTAGTGGAGTGGGTGTAGCTCATTGGTTGAGCACATGCTTTACATGTTCAACCCCCAGTACCTCCAAAAAAAAAAGAGTCCAACTTGCAATAGGTTTACATCCACAGGAATGGATTAGCTTTAAGAACATAATTTTTTGGAGTACATGCATTTCCAAACCACCACAACAGATGTAGGATTTATTTTGAATATAGAATCAACAGAATTTGGTGGTGGATTAAATGATGGGGAGTGGAATCTGGAAACAAGGGAAAGAGAGTCATAAGGGTGACTCCTAGGATTTTGGCCTGAACAATTGGGTAAATGGGGAATAGGGGCAGGGGAAGTTGGATGGAATGTTCATCCAAGTCATGAAGGAACTTGTATGCCTCATTAAGGATCCTGAATATTGTGTTCAAGGCAATGGGAAAGCATGGAAAGATTCTAAGTTCAAGAATGGCATAGATGGGAAGCAGACTTGGCCCAGTGGTTAGGGCGTCCGTCTACCACATGGGAGGTCCGCGGTTCAAACCCCGGGCCTCCTTGACCCGTGTGGAGCTGGCCCATGTGCAGTGCTGACGTGCACAAGGAGTGCCGTGCCACGCAGGGATGTCCCTGTGTAGGGGAGCCCCACGTGCAAGGAGTGCACCCCGAAAGGAGAGCCGCCCAGCGTGAAAGAAAGTGCAGCCTGCCCAAGAATGGCGCCGCACACATGGAGAGCTGACACAGGAAGATGACGCAACAAAAAGAAAGATTCCTGTGCTGCTTACAACAACAGAAGTGAACAAAGAAGAACATGCAGCAAATAGACACAGAGAACAGACAACTGGGGGGAGGGGGAGTGGGGAAGGGGAGAGAAATAAAATAAATAAATAAATCTCTAAAAAAAAAAGAATGGCATAGAGAACTGACTGATCATTGTGGTCCTTTTCATTTCTGAAATTCAGTGAATCTATTTGAAGATGTTCCTGATCCAGAAACCATTATTCCATCTCTTTCCTCATTACCTGTATAATGCTTTGTATTGTTTTTATTTTTTTTTTAAATTAAAGCCTTGTTATGAAATTTATGTTTAAAAAGTTCTGGACAGCTAAATTTTACATTTTATGATCTACAATAGGCCTGATTTAGAGTAGGCTGATCAAAGATTAGAAAACAAAAAGATGAGCTCATTCCTAACCCTTAGCCCGAAGGCAGACCCAGGGGAAGGTCGATGGTGAGGACATGAAGGTAATGGCATTAAGGATGGAAAGAAGCCTGGAGATACTAGAAGTAGGACTTGCTAAAGAGATGGCGTGGCATGAGTAAGGGTGAACACAGAGTCTAAGTTGATTCCGAGGTTTCTGGCCTGGCTTACCAGATATATCATGATGCTAGTCATTGCAAAGGAGAATAATGGAGGGAGAGGAATTTGGGAAACGGGAAGAGAGAGAATGATATTTTTGGTTTGGATGTATTGATATTGAGGTGCTTATGACAGCTACATGGAATTGTGTGTTGTATGCTATATAAATCTAAATCCTGTATGCTGTATGCTGTATTAATCTAAATCCTGTATGCTGAAGGATATTTAATAAGGCATTCCGTATGCTCGAGATGCAGACCCTGGGAGGCAGATGTGGCTCAAGCAATTGGGCTTCCACCTACCATATGGGAGAACCTGGTTCTATCCCTGGGGCCTCCTGGTAAAGGCTAGCCAGGCCCTGTGCGGCAAGTGACGCAGCAAGATGATAGCACAACAAAAAAGGGACGCAACAGAAACCGGGAACTGAGGTGGCGCAAGCGACAGGGAAACTCTTCCACGTCGCAGGTTCCCAGGATCAAATTACTGTGAAGCCTAGATGAGAAAAACAAGAAGAGAAGAAAAAAAGAAAAGAAAAGCAGACACAGAAGATCACACAGCGAATGGACATCGACAGCAAAACAATAGGGAGGGGGGAAGAAAAAAAAATGCAGACCTGAACAGTATGAGTGTACAAGTAGTTGATGAAATCCTGGAATGGATGAAGTTAAAATGGATGCAAGCTAAAGGCAGAGCCCTGGGGGAATTCCAACGTTCAAAAGAAGAGGCAGCAAGCAATTTTGCAAAAGCTGTGGAGATATGTATAGTCACTCTCTGATAAAATGAAGTTTCCCTGGTACCTTGTCATTGCTCATATAAATTTATCAAAGTTCATTACCTTTTACTCTTTTACACCCACACCTCCCACACCCCAATTAACTAAAGCAATTATATTACATAATCTGCTCATCCTGGGGCAATTTTTAAGAGAGAGACTTTTGAAAGCTGAATAAATTATTTCAAATTGCCGTTTAAACAAGGGTCAATAGATTGCTTAGTAAATCTGTCTTTTAAAAATATCACTTTGAAGCACAGATATTTTATTCCAACTGACAGTCCATAAAAACTTTGGAGCACCAAATTCTAAATCTCCAAAAGGAGGATTAAAATTTTTGATGCTGAAAGATTCCAGGAAATGGCAGCATTTCTGCATGCCATGGTAAAATGAAGGTAGGAGGGACACGTCTGCCACACTTTATATTATAATAAAATTACTTTGTACTGACATAGCTTTAGTTTAGGAGAAAATGTTTATGGGGATTTTTAATCAGATAAAAATCAGGCTGCTGTTTTCTCTGTGCTAATTAACATAGTTGACATTTAGCCAGATCTGCTCTGGACACAGCAGGGGATGTACAGTTTGTCCTGATTCTGTGGGAAATGAAAAAAAATGCAGTACTTGGCACACACATAAAAATATGTGAACCCAAAAAATGTTGTCAAATATAACAAGTCAAATAAAGTAAATTGATTTACTGAAGGGCAGTCTATGCTTTCGAGAGAACAAAGCAGGATGAAGGATTCTCCAGACTACTAAAAAACATTAGAGACCTTAAGGTTAGCTATTAATACTATATATTAATAAACATTATTTAGTTGAAGACATTATGCTACAGCTCAATTAAATATGCAATTCTTTTTACTGTGGGTTTGAGAAAGGAACTGGTAGTGGCTCATATATAGCACATAAAGATGTTAAATATTTTTAGCTACTTAGATCTCATCCAGACCAATTCCTTCACTTACAGATGAGAAAAATTGGTCCCAGAGCTGTTAAATTACTCTCATAAAGTCACATTGTAACACTGCCCTCTCTGCACTTGTGGCATAGACCTTTTTGCTCATGGACCGAAAACTTTCTGGGAATATCAAAGCTATAGTAACATTTCAAATAACCAGACAGCTTGAAGAGTAGTTTTTCCTAGTTCAAGCAGAGCTCTGGCTAACAAATGGTTTGAAAGAAAAGTGTGTTTATATTTAAACCTTCTCACAAATTTATCTAAGGTGTCTTAGTCCACAGTCCTACCTTTGTAAGTAGTAGGTTGAAACATGATATTGCTGATATTGGATAATTTTTTACCTACAAAAATAGCAAATTTCATATGGTTTCCTAAAATATGAACGTAAACTGAATAGAATATTTGAATAACTCGTAGTACCTCAAGTGGGTCAGTCCAAGAAGTATTTTATATTGTTTAGCATTATGGCTCCAGATATAGATGGTTTGGGTGCGATGTGGGAAATATTCTGACTCGGAACTACCCTGAGAACTTAGGGACTTGTCCTGGCCAACCTCCAAGGTGGACTCAGTGATCCTCGCCCCCTGAAATTCCTCCCATTCTGAGGACCCACCTGTGCGGCCAGTCAGGGAAACGGTGGCGTGTGGCTTCCCAGGCCACGTCAGAGAAGATGGGGCAGCTTCCACTTGGCATGCTCCCGGCTCGCTTGTCCTGGCAGAAGGCAGTCACCAAGTCACGAGGACGTTCACGCAGCCCCGTGGCAGGGTCCACGTGGCCAAGAGCTCCGAGCTCCTGCCAACAGGCTGCACGGGCTCGCCAGCCTTGTGAGGGAGCCCTCGTGGAAACAGATCCTCGAGCGCCAGCCCAGCCTTCCCAAGCCTCAGCGGCCTCTTGACTCCGACCTCAGCAGAGACCCTGAGCCAGAACCACAGATTCCTCCAGACTTGCTGGCTTCAAACAACAGCACTGTATTCCCTCCCAGTTCTGGACGCCACGAGCCTGAGATCAAGGTGTTGGCGGGGCCAGCTCCCGTCCAAGTTTCGAGGGAAGAATCCTTCCTCGCCTCTTCTAGCTGCTGGTGGCTCCAGATGTTTCCTGGCTTGTGGCTGACACATAACTCCTATCTCCTCCTCCATCTTCTGGCCTTCTCTTTTCCATGTGTCTTTCCTCTCGTGTCCCTCATAAAGACATTTTTCATTGGACTTAGGCCCAAGCAGATAATTCAGGATAATCTCCTGTCAAGATTCTTTATAAAAAAAAAAGTTAAAGAATTTTTTTAATGAATTTACTTAATTCCCCCCCTTTCTCAATGCCCCCCCCCACCCCCCCGCCCCAGATGACTCCCACATCTGTTTGCTCATTGTTTTTTTGCTTGCTGTCTGGGTTTTTTTTTAGGCAGCACTGGGAACCAAACCCGGGACCTCCCCTGCGGGAGGTGGGTGCTCAGCCGTTTCTTGAGCCACATCCGCTCCCCCACGTCAAGTTTCTTAACTTCGTTAGAACTGTAAAAACTCTTTTCCCGATAAGGTCCCGTTCACAGCTACCCATTATGGACATATCTTTTGGGAGCCACCATACTACCCAGGATACCAAAGAGGAGTTTGTGCTTTTTTTCATAATTTGCCCAAGTCACCTAAAAGTGTCATGCAGAAAATAATAATAATAAAAGATCTGGTTAATTGAGACTCTAGCGAATGACTTTAGTTGCGTAAGGCTTTATCCCTTTTTACGAATACGAGTCAGGAGGCCTGGGTTCTAGCCTCTGCTTGTTTCACGGCCTTTCCAAGAAACGTCACTTCTGTGACTCCTTTCCACCCAGCTTCTGCTTTCCACGTGGAATAACCTCTCTCTTTGTCCCTCTGGCCTTTCCATGTCCTCATACACACTCTTCCTAGATGAGGAGGGATTCACCTGATTGGTGAGTTTAGAAAAAAGAAATAGACACGCGTGGCTAGGGCCTGGACGGGGGTGAGGCGAGCGATGCAGCTGGGGCGTGGAAGTGAAGGAGAACCTCCTCTTGAAGACGCTGATGCAGGGAGCTGCGTGGCCCTGAGAGTGAGTCTCCTTAAGTTCTGCGCCCTCGGCACCTCACTCGCCCCATTCTGGTTCCAGCCCAGGGCTTCGCCTTTCGCCTGGCAGGATCTGCCTGCCTGTAGAAACCTGCCTTTCTGTACCTGTCTAGGGAGACCTGTCGGTGTCTGATGGTCCCATGACCAGATGAGCAAATCTATCCAAGTTTGGGGTAAATGCAGCCCCACATAGCGAAACCATATCTTATCTTCCAACTTAGCTCTTTTTTTTTTAACCACTAATAAAGCTGCTATGACTCATATGTCTGTTTCTCAGTTAACGCCAAAATCAGGTGGAGGAACGTCATACACACACACATACATAGACACATGCACACAAATATGTCACAATTCCCTCATGGATAAAAGGTCGGACTAGATAAATACTAGAAATCTTTACAATGCTGCTGTGGGTGAGGAGGGGGACAGAGGGGTGGCATTTTGTTTGTTCTAAAGTATAGTGTGCAGCTCATATGATTCCCTGGACTTAAAAGGCCCTTCTTAGTTCTATTCCAGGGATGATATCATCCATCTCACTCCAGTGCCCTTCTAGGAAACCCTCCTTGCACGATGCCTCAAGAGCACACCAAATTTCTCTACTTTGACCCTTGATAGCACTTGTTTGGCTCTCACAATTCATAATTCTTTTTATTTTATTTTATTTTTAAAGATTTATTTATTTATTTCTCTCCCCCCACCCCAGTTGTCTGTTCTCTGTGTCTCTTTGCTGTGTCTTCTTTGTCCACTTCTGCTGTTGTCAGCGGCACGGCAATCTGTGTTTCTTTTTGTTGCATCATCTTGTTGTGTCAGCTCTGTGTGTGTGCGGTGCCATTCCTGGGCAGGCTGCGCTTTCTTTCACGCTGGGCGGCTCTCCTAACGGGGCGCACTCCTTGAGCGTGGGGCTCCCCTATGCGGGGGACACCCCTGAGTGGCAGGGCACTCCTTGCGCGCATTGGCACTGTGCATGGGCCAGCTGCACACGGGTCAAGGAGGCCCGGGGTTTGAACCACAGACCTCCCATGTGGTAGATGGATGCTCTAACCACTGGGCCAAGTCTGCTGCCTCATAATTCTTTTTAATAACTTATTCTCTACCTGCTCTGAGTGGATATATTGCTTCTGTCATAAATTAGATTGTACACTCCATGCTGGCAGGACCATGTCTTTTACTTATCTGGAATCCCCTCCTCTCGACATTGTCTAACAATCCTGGGGCCCATTAGAGGGGCATCATTACGCATTTACTGATTAACTTAATTAATAGAAACACTTCTTCCAAAAAAACCCACCTACCATGCTTTTCCTCCTGGAAGACCATTTCGTCTTAGAAATTATTCTTTATTTCAAAACACAGTATAAAGCTTTTCCACATAGACTTATTTCCTCAAGAAAACTGCATAGTTCTTTAAGTTTATCATGTAATCCTATAGAATTTTTTGCTATTAGTTTGCTCTCTCAGTTCCTTAATTTATGCCTGTCTCTATTTGTGAGGCTACTGATCTAAATATACTCTTTTAGATAGGCTAATACCAATTAGGCCAAAAAGAGCTTGCTTTGGCTCTGCCTGACATCTGTGGAGGTGGTACCAGACTACAGAGAGAAACCTACATATCATAAGTATAAATATTTAAAGGTTATAAATACCATGCAAAAAAATTTTAGAAAAAAGTACGTCTTGTCTTTCTACCTTGACAAAATTTTTCTTTTTAATTTTTTGCTCCTTTTCTGAATTTCACTTTTATATTTTCTATTGCTGTCATGGCCTTCATGTGTATTCATTGTCAATGACCTAAAAGAATAAACATAAAATATAATCACATTCAAAGTGTTCAAAATTTGAATGTATTTTCCATCAGAAATGTAAAGTAAATATAAAAATTAAAATATTTTGTTTAAAAAGGATTTTCTAAAGTATTCAGAATTATCTCTTTTAAAATTGAAAAGAAAAATTTAATTATTGAATATAAAAATTTTAAAAATACTGAAGGAAAATTTTCTGAAAATGTATTTGCATCAGTTTACATATTTTATTAAAAAATAAATCTCTCTTTGTCTCAGTTTCCTTATCTGGAAAATGGGGATGATAATAATGGTATCTACCTCAAAGGATGGTTATGGCTACTTTACACACCTCTCTCACTGAGTAAAGTGCATAGATTAGTGAGCACTAGGTATGCATTGCTATTATTATTATTAATTATTATTATTATTTTATATGTACCTTTCAAAGCATTGTGTACAGTTAATCCACTCTTTGAAAATAGCACCATAATTAACAACAATTATAATAATTACAGTCAGTTCTCAAGTGCCTTCTATGTACCAAGTGCAGCATTTACTTATTTAATCCTTAGAATGGCCCCAGAAAGTAGGCATTATTCCCAATTCTCAAAAAAAGAAACTGAAATAAGGAAGTAATCTGATCAAGGGCACAGGTAGTGACTAGGTAGAGCTTCAAACTGATGTTGTCTGAGTCCCTTTTGTTCTTGGTAGACCTCCTCTGTCTCTTAATCTCTTTATCAGAGGACAATGATACTGCTATTCATAAGGATGAAAATCTATGTGATTTGTAAGCACCACACCATGAGCTCTTTGAAGGCAGAGCTGGTTTATTTTTGTTTTTCAGCTCTTAGCACAATCTTGGAACATGGTAGATGCTCAATAAATGTTTGTTGAATCAATTATGATGACTCCAACATGGTAGGGAAATTAGCAAGAATAATATTTTGTGAATGACAGTCCAAAACAGATTCATTAAGAGTACTACTTCTACTTCACCTTCATTTTTAAATGATAAATACTAATTTTTAAACTTTCGAGATATCTATAACTCTTAGCTCTTGCTTTGGTATTTTTAAGCATGGCCTATGAACCTCTAGTGTTCCAGGAAAATTTTTTTGAAATGAACACTGGGTTTTTTCAAATTCTTTTGGCTCCAACTATTATTCCCATGATCCTTGTTAGAAGAAAAATTAAGGGATGTTTGAAGATAATTTGCTTGTTTAGAATTCAACTGCCTGCGGTGAATTTTTTTCTCAAAAAAATCTCATGTACACAAAGGCTCAAACTAGTGTGGAAAATGGCTATTTGGTCCATCTACCATTTTCAGTAACATTTAAATTTAGGTTTTGTGTATTTAGGGATATAGGTGATGCCATGGAGCTTTATTCTGCGAGTTTCACTTCTTCAGGCGTGTCATAAGGAGCAACCTGCTCTTAGAACTGAACGCCACCTAAAGAGACATTTCCCAGGAAGTTGTGGGGGGCGAAAATTAACCCCTTCAAGTTTACCTCTCTTTCACTCGCCCAGAAACAAGTTATTTATTTACTCTAGAATCCAGAGTGGGGGAACAAAAGAAATTTCAAGCAGACTCATACAGCATAAGCACAAATTGTTGCCAACTGCTAATTGAAATTGTGATAGAAAAACACATCTCCTAATATCCACACCCACACCCTTCCCTACTGATAGAAACTTGATTTTAACTGGGTTCATGGCCCCTCAGGAAACAGAACAAAACAAAGGGACAACAGAAAACTTCCCGCTGCAGTTGGGAACATCCTTGTGACTAAATTCTGACCAATGGAATATTAGCAGAATTTTCTTGAGATTTCCTGGAGGTTTCCTTAAAGGGAAACCATGCAAACTTTTTCATCTCTGTATCTTTCATTTGGACTGGAAATAAAATGTGATGTCTGGAACTCAAGCAGTCATTCTGGGCCATTACGTAGAAGCTATATTCAGAGGGTGGCAGAGCAACAAGGTAGAAAGAGTCCGCATCCTTGGTGATTATAGAGATGCCACACCGACCAGGACTGCTAACTCCCTGACCTCTTTTATGTAAGAGTGAAATGAATGTCTGTCTTGCTTAAGTCATGGTTATTTGTAAATTTCTGTCTTTCTCATGTGTCCCTCATATCAAGAGATAGAAGGACTTATTAGAGTCCTAGTCTTGGTCGGCTACACTGCTCTGACAAGTCACAAAATGGGTTGGCCTAGACAACAGGAATCTACTGGCTCACAGTTCTGAGGCGAGGTGTGTAGTAAAGGCAAGCTTGCTTTCTCCCCGAAGGCGCTTGTGTCCCGGTGCTGGCTGGCGGGCAAGCCTTAGGGTTCCTTGGCTTTCCCGTCATGTGGGGATGTCCTCTCTTTTCTTTCAGGGGCTTTTGATGACTTCTGGCTTCTCCTTGTGGCCTTCTTTATTTCGCTTTTATAGAGCCTCCAGTAATCCAGATTAGGACCCCTGGTCATTCACTTGGATGACATCGTAGCCAAAAATGCCATCTTCAAGAGGTTCTATTTACAATGGGCTCACAGCCACAGACACGCAGATCAAGAACCTGCCTAAACTGGGGTACCTGAATCAATCTACCACCGTCCTCGTGTATTGTTCTCTCTCAGACAAAATAAAAAGGAGGGTCAGACCTTATCTTTGTGATCATCTTATTTTTCTACTCCCTACTGCAGATACTATCCTATTTCTACGTGGCCCGCTGAAGCCAAAAGCACCTAGACCACTTCTTCAAGGAGAGAGAACGTGTCAATTGCTCTGTCCTAGCTAATGAACACAGTAGCAGTTTCTCAAATGATAGGTTTATATTCTCCCAAGATGACCTAATTAAATACTTTGGTTTTTTTTCTGTGAAATTCATTTACATGATTTCTCTGCACTTAACATGGTCCATTAATTTCTTTCCATTGAGGGAACTAGAACCTTTTCTTAGATTACCTAAAAAAGCAGACTAGCCAAATGTGACCTTTAACCTCAAACTTCAAACTGATTTATATAGTACATTGAAAAGTATCACACAGCTGATCCCCAGGAAGCCTAGTTTTCCCTTTCAAATATTCCATTTTCATAATTTAACGTGTAACATGTTTCAATCTGTTATTACATATTGAGTCCTATGTTGTAAGATTATAAGTTTGAAATCATTTGATAAAGAATAATCAGAGAGATGAGAGTAGAGGATGGAAGGAGAAAAGAAAACGAAAATTAGCTTTTTCTTTTAAAGATTTATTTTATTTATTTCTCTCCCCTTTGCTCCCTGCCCCCTGTTTTCTGCTCTCTGTGTCCATTTGCTGTGTGTTTTTCTGCATCCGCTTGCATTATCTGGTGGCACTGGGAAACTGTGTCTCTTTTTTGTTGCCTCATCTTGCTGCATCAGCTCTCTGTGTATGTGGCGCCACTCCTGGGCAGGCTGCACTTTTTTTCACACGGGGCAGCTCTCCTTACGGGGCACACTCCTTGCACATGGGGCTCCCCTACGCGGGGCACCCTTGTGTGGCACAGCACCCCTTGCATGCAGCAGCACTATGCGTGGGCCAGCTCCACATTGGTCAGGAGGCCCTGGGGATTGAACCCTGGACCCTCCATATGGTAGACGGACGCTCTATCAGTTGAGCCACATCTGCTTCCCGAAAATTAGCTTTTAACACAGAAGAAAAATTATCTACATGCACACTAAACATTTTGGATAAATAAATAAGGAATACCAAAGTTTTTTTTTTTTAATTTATTTCTCTCCCTTTCCCCCCCTCCCCCAGTTGTCTGCTCTCTGTGTCCATTCGCTGTGTGTTCTTCTGTGACTGCCCAACAAAACCAAAAAGGCAGGCTCCCTTATGATCTGGTAAGATAATTTTGTCTTCATAATTAGCAAATTGATGTTGCTAAAATAGCACATGAAAGAGTATGCTCAAATGCTACCCCAATGGGAACAGTATGCATGACTCATAGCCATGAGCCATGGCAGCATGGGATGACTTTAAGGAAATGCACATAATTGCCAAATCACATCCTCAGGCACTAGAATACGTGTGACTCCTCTACCCACTACAGACTTGTCTCTAAGATATGTCGACACATTTATTTGTCATGAGCCTTTTAGTCTGCAGGGTGTTGTAATAGAACAATCATATATTGGGTTCAAGGTCAGAAGACTTAAGTTCTAGTCTTGGCTCTAACACTTATGGTCTTGCACATGCTACTTGACCTTGCCCAGTGTCAGTTTCCTCATTTATAAATTGGGTTTAATAATACCTGCACTGCTTGCCCTGTAGGTCTGTTGTGGACACCAAATGATATCTATATATCAGTGCTAGGTACATTATAAAAGTAAAGTATTATTCTATTATTGCAGGGTTTTCCATCTATACCTTGAGAGCTAGTTGTGCAATTTCTTTTACTGAAAATCTCTTTCAAAATTTAGGAGTCAGTCTGGAAGATCTTTCAGTGGCCTCTCTCAAAAGCAAATCACTTAACCTCTTGAGCCTCTTTATCCATGAAAAGTTGTACGTAACGGATAGGTCAACATTTTATTTAGCAGGGAAACAATGAACTTTTTCAGAAGATCAACACATAAAATGGACAAAAGCAGATTTTCTCTTGGTTGAGATGGTTGAAACTGGAGAACTCAGATTTATGCCTCATTAGACTTTCTCCCCCTCTCAGGAAGCCACCAAGGACCCTAGCAACAAACCTCAGACTCCTCCACTCCAACCTTCTACAATGTCGATGTTATGAATCCAGCCTTTAAGTTTCTGTCATCTTCAAGCAGAAATCTACTATAAAGGGGTAAAGAAAAGCTATAGTATGTTATAGACGAACAGATGGCCTGGCCTCTTCAATGTCTTTAAGTACCAGATAGTCCATCACTGTTGTCATCTGAACTCTTGTTAGCCAGCCAACACATTTGCTGAAATATAGCCAAGTCAATCTAACCAGAATAAGGGCCAAATTCCTGGAGATGAAGGGTGTCGTTAAGAAGCTACGTGAAATATCTCAGCAGCCCTCATGGAGCAGAGAACTCTGCCTAAAACTATAAAAGTAAATATTGAATGGGCAACTCTCCAAATTGTTCTCCACTAAATATACAGCAGGGCTGCAGGCTCTTTGAAAATGTTTTCCGTAAGAATGACTCAGAGATGAAGAAGCCACTTATAACAAAGCAAGCAAGGCAAGCCGTTTCTCAATGGCCCAACGAAGAGAGATTGCTTAGGGAAACTGGCTTCAGGATACACAGATCATAAAATCACAGAATGTCAGAGTGGTAAGTGATGTTAGAGAATAACCAGTCTATTTTCCAAATGACAAATCTGATGTCTAGAAAGACCGTGAGCTGCTCAGTTATAGATTCACTCGAGTTTCATTGCATAAACATAAATTGAGCACTAATTATGTGCGGGGTGAGAGGAAGAGGAAGGCAAGTAAAATATGATCCCTGTCCAAATAGTAGATGAAGACAGACAAAGAAATCAACAATTGCGCTTGGTGGTTGCAACACCAGGACTCAAAATCTGTCCAAGGTCTTAAGCCAGGGACTGTCCCACCACCTCACGCTGGCTCCCAAATTACAAAGCTTGAATGACTAGTAGGGAGGAGTCACCACCAAACCGATCCGGAGCTATATTGAACATCGAGCTTCGGGGTGCACAGGGTACTTAGCCACATTTCCTGAAGGCCTATGAATGGTAAAGAGTCTCTCTTCTTACATGAAAGAAAATTCTTACAAAGGTTGCTAAAAAGGTTGTTTGTAAATGTTTAGGAATGAATAGAAATGATGAAAGCACCTCATAGGATTTCTAACTAGTAAGACTAATATATGGGTAAGATGGTGTGTTTTCTGTTGATTTTATTTTTTGGAGTAATGAAAACACTCTAATATTGATTGAGGTGGTGAATGCACAAACTCGGTGATTATACCAAATGCCACTGATTGTACACTTTAGGTAAATTATATGGTTTATGATAAAAAAATAAAATAAAGATAGGGTGGGTTGGGCGAAAAATACGCCAAATGGAAGGTATGGGCTATAGTTGGTAGTAATATGTTGGCAATGCCCTTTCATAATTTGTTATAAATGTTTCACAACATGGAAGGCGTTTGTGGTGGGGTGATGTATAGGAGTCCTATAGGACGTTAGGCATGTTTGTTTTTGTAAGTTTAAAACTTTTACTATACACTTATTGTTTATGTATGTTCATGTATGAATGGTATACTTCAATAAATTGTTTTTAAAATGAAAAAAAGATTTTTCACCCATGCTTAAAAGTATGCAAAGAAAAGCTAGTATGCATGAAATTTGTTCATGAAACTTTAAAACTTTCAAAACTTTTAAAGAAATCACCAATAAGTTCAAAGTCATGAAAAATTCCATTAGCTGCTGGCATACTTTTCAAACTATTTAGGCAAGAAAAGGAGAGTTTAATTAGCTGTCTGCAGAAGTTTATTTTTCTTCAGCACATAAAATACTGAAGAAATATACAGGATTCAAAGATCTGTACCACATCCAGAGAAAGACAAAAACAAAGGCAAACAAAAGCCTGTGGTTACACCTGTAAAATTCCACTTCTTCATCACTGGCAAGACTCTGACACGAATTCTTTCCTATCACTTTCTGCTTATTATGTCCTTTCTAAATTGCAATGTGGTTTTCAACTACAAGGAAGTAAAAAAAAAAAAAAGCCTGCACATATACCTAACAGGAAAATTCTAAGGAACCATATATTATCCCTTCATTTATTTGGTGAAAGTATAGTATCAGTAGACCTGAGGTCAGACTACTTCATAAAGAATCCATTATCTATCCATGTATTTACCATTCATTCATCCAGCAAGCACTTATTGCCCATCTTCTACATGAATGCCATGATCCAAGGAGCTGTGTGGAATACTAAAGATATAGGAGAGTGTTTCTCAAGGTGTCGTTTGAATACCCATCTGCAAAGAATTGCCGGGAGGACTCGTTAGGAAATTTTAGGTTCCTAGACCCTGCTGTTATAGATCTACTACATTCACTCTACTTCCTGTGTGCCAGCAACAGAAACCAACCATGGCTACCTTAAACAAAGAAGGAACCGCCTAGAATGTTATCAGGGGTTCACAGAATTTACCCGAGATTTGAACCCAGGGAGCTTTAGAGGAACCGGTGGCGAAAACCTCACAACAGCAACCACGTGGTATGCGTGCTGATACTGTGGTTGTCCCGGTTCTCACCTTGTCCTTGCAGCACTGCTCTAGATTAAAAGCCCTAAAGGAGCCTGAGGCCCGAGACAGACCCAGGTGACTTTTTTTCTAAGAGAGGTTCTTCAACAAAGTGACTGGAAGGCAGTTGGGAAGTGGAGTTAAATGCTGTTAGTTAAAACTGGCAAGAGCCTGTTACCTATTAAATCAGAATCTCTGAAGGGTGTCGGCTGAGAATTTTCTACATTTTTAACAAGTTTCTCAGATTCTAACGTATCCTAAAGGATGAGAAGCACTAACATCAAGGATGTGGTCTATACCCTAGCCTAGATTTAAATCACAGTGGAAAGTATAGATATCTTACTTATGAAATTAAGGAATAATTCCAAGGTCTTGACCAGATGTTATATTCTCCTAGACATTGCCCCTCACCTCCACCTCTCATTTTCATCAGCTATCCAGATAACAAAAAATGGCCATCGTTATAAAAAGTCATCTCATGTTTATAAAGTCAACTACAACTGAATATAAGTGTATGTGGGCAGCGGACTTGGCCCAGTGGTTAGGGCGTCCATCTACCACACGGGAGGTCCACGGTTCAAACCCCGGGCCTCCTTGACCCGTGTGGAGCTGGCCCATGTGCAGTGCTGATGCGTGCAGGGAGTGCCCTGCCATGCAGGGGTGTCCCCCGCATAGGGGAGCCCCACGCGCAAGGAGTGCGCCCCGTAAGGAGAGCCACCCAGCGCGAAAGAAAGTGCAGCCTGCCCAGGAATGGTGCCGCACACACGGAGAGCTGACACAGCAAGATGATGCAACAAAAAGAAACACAGATTCCCGTGCTGCTGACAACAACAGAAGCGGACAAAGAACACGCAGCAAACAGACACAGAGAACAGACAACCGGGATGGGGGGGAGGGGAGAGAAATAAATAAATAAATAAATCTTTTTTAAAAAATAAGTGTATGCATCTTTTTTTGGGAAAAATGTATCTGTGCATAAAAGTACATGTGGAAGCCTACACATTAAAGCGTCAACATAGAAAGAAAAGAATAATGGAAAATATAAACAAATGCATAACAACAGTATAGAATGTACTCATAACAAAAGTAAAAGTAACCAAAATGCTTTGTTCTAAACCCTTTGATACTTTTCTAAAAAAAAGAAAAAATGACTCAAATCCAACCCATTGGGACTATAATTGATCATAGTTACTTACCATGTTCAGTCTTCACATGGTTGGTAGTTTCAGACCATCCCAAAACACTACCTATAAATTTTTTTAAAGTTACAGAAATTTTTATCAGCATCACTAACTGAATGTCAAATGAAGGGAAATAGTCACTGACAAGATCCTATAGTGCAGTTTATGATGTAAAGTATTTATTCATTCCAACCAGCATTTGAGTGCCATTCACATATGTAGTTTTATTCTAGGCACTATGTTATAGCAAAAATAGAAAGGACAAGAATCCTCTTTAAAAAATTACCCACACACCCTGTCTGTTTGCTTGTCTTTTTTAGGAGGCACCAAGCACTGAAGCTGGGACCTCCCATGTGGGAGGTGAGCGCCCAACTGCTTGAGCCCCTGCTGGGTGCAGCATCTGTGGTGGTTTCTGGTTGTGGCATTTGCTGGCTGCAGGGTCTGGTCA
Organism: Dasypus novemcinctus; assembly: GCF_030445035.2. NCBI lineage: Eukaryota > Metazoa > Chordata > Mammalia > Cingulata > Dasypodidae > Dasypus > Dasypus novemcinctus. The sequence continues at coordinate 120,016,529 of NC_080682.1, forward strand.
TCTTCTTTAGGAGGCACTAGGAACCTAACCTGGAGCCTCCCGTGTGAGAGGCAGGCACCCAATTGCTTGAGCCACATCTGCTTCCCAAAAATACTTTTTAATAGGAAACAACTAAAGAATAATGCAAAAGCAACCTATAAACAAATACATGATGGTGTAGTCTAGATTCTAAAGATATGTCTGGTTTAACAACCCTAAAGCCTTCAAGCATTTCATCCCAAAACAACTCCAGAGGATGAGAGCAAGATAGATAAGCAGCTCTTTCCTGTTGCACTGGCATGAGATGGGCATAAACATAAAATAGAAGACTGACAGGCAGTTCTGAAGTAGGCTACTGTGTGGTAGCTGCGGCCCAGGGCAACCAAGAACAGCTTCTTTTTTTTACAGAAAAATGTCTATCAGGCACTGACAATTGCTGTGCTTCTAGCTTTGAAGCAAAACTGAAAACAGTGAAGCAATGCTCCAGGCAGTTAGCTATGCTTAGGCTGTTAAGATGCTGGTAGGTGGGAAACGGATGTGGCTCAATTGGGCTCCCGTCTACCATATGGGAGGTCCAGGGTTCGATGCCCAGGGCCTCCTGGTGAGGGCGAGCTGGACCATGTGGAGTGCCGGCCCATGCGGGAATGCAGCCCTGCACAGGAGAGCCGCCCCGTGCAGTAAAGCTGCTGCACATGGAAAAGCCGCCCGCACAGGGGCGCCGGCCAACGTGGAGAGCTGGCACGGCAAGATGATGCAACAGGAGACACAGAGGAGAGACGACAAGAGACAGAGCAGAACGGAGCCAAGGTGGCGCAAGGGAGTAATCGCCTCTCTCCTACTCTGGAAGGTCTCAGGATCGGTTCCTGGAACCGCCTAAGGAGGATGCAAGCAGACACAGAAGCACACACAGCGAATGGACACAGAGAGCAGGGAACGGGGAGGGGGGAGAGAAATAAATAAAAATAAATCTTCCAGAAAAAGAAAAGATACTGGTAGGCTCCTGGGAGAGGCTTCACTAAATGTTCCTTATTGAATAGTCATTCATTTTGACAACTGCTGGTATTTCATTGATCACTTATCTATCCCTTTCCCACCTTTTCCTCCTTACTTTCTCTGCCACAGATAACACACGGAGAATAATCACCAACCACAGTGTCATCTCTGAATGAAATATAAATACATATCTGATGCCAACCACTTAAAAATACAAAGATGTGTCGATACATTGCACAACGTAAATTCAAATGTGCATTTAGGCCCATCTGAAAGAAAAAAAGAAAAGCAATTTGGATTATAGCAAGGACTTTGGGGGCTTCCATGCATATTTCAAGCTCTGTCTCTATGACACTTAGAGAAATTTGCCAAAAGCAGCCAGCTGGTTACCTCACAGGTCAAGTCTTATAGGTGTAGACCATTGTTATAATAATTACATTCAATAATTATTATAATAAACATTTAGGTAATGCTGCACCAAAGTGCTTTGCAATATCTTTGTTCTTTTTCCACTTTTTTCCACTGTTAATAAATCAGTCAAAGCCAAAAAGTATTATTTTTATTCACTAGTGAGAATGAAGTTTTCTGGAGCCTACAGAGAAAAAAAAAAAAAACAGTAAAAATTTAAATATTTGGCAAAATTTCAGTTAAAATTCTCAATAGGATGATTTAACTAGGAGCATCATGGAAAAATTAAATGATCAAAACAATGTTTTTTATTTTGAATTTTGCTTGTTATTATAAAATATAATAACATTTATAGTCTCTATCAGTGTTTCCATGACTTTTCTGATGGTTTGGATCACAAGAGTGTGTGTTAAAAATATAGTTTCCTAGGTTCCAAGCCTTGGAGTTTCTGACTCAGCAGGCCTGGGGTGAGACTAGGGAATTGGTATTTTTATCCAAGAGCATAAGAAATTCTTTTTACCAGGGAAATTTAGGAAACAATAGTTTCCATGAACCAGTATCCAATGCCCAGATCCCATAAGAACTTGGAACATGTAAACTTTACTTGTATGCTTTTTCAGTCCCTGGGCACAAGACTGTCAACATCTCTTTTGATGTCTTTACAATCCTCTATAAGATAAAGGGATTTTGCCACTTCCAGGAATCAGATTCTGAAAGGTTGAATAACTAGACCAAGATCACAAATTGATTAAATAGTTGAAGCAGCATTTGAAAGACTTGGGTCTTTCTCACTCCAAAGACTATATCCAATCAATATACTGTCTGTATTTTCTTCTTTACATCGCCCAATCTTACATCTCAAGAAAGAAAGAAAGGAGGGCAAGAAAGAAGCAGAATTCCAGTAAATGCATTCAGCTTTTCAAGAGCATATGAAATATACACAGTAAGTTAAAAAGTTAAATCTTCCTTAAAATTTTGCACTTGAAATGTAATTAGTCAAAAGAATAATATACAAGTCCCATGAGAAGATCGTAAAGTAGATTTAAGATGATAGTTGATTCCATACTGCTGTTTAAGGTAGAGGTCAGTGATGGTTAAATTCATGCATCAACTTGGCTGGGTTATGCTGTCCAGTTGTTTGGCCAAGCAAGCACTGACCTGATTATTACCATGAGGACATTTCATGGATTTAAATAATTAGTCAGTTGTTTACATCTATGGCTGATTACATCTGTAATCAATATAGGAGATTGCCTTCAGTAATGAGAAAAATCTCATCCAATCAGTTGAAGGCCTTCAAGGGAGAACTGGTGATTTTAGCAGTCAGAAAGAACTTTCTTTACTTCAGCCAGCCAGCTTCTGAGGGATTCATCAAAACCTTCATTGGAGTTCCCAACTGGCAACGTACTGACAGAATTCGGACTTGACAATCACCATGATCACATGAGCCAACTCCCATAATAAATCTCATAATATTTACATGCATACATACCTTTCAGTTCTCTTTCCCTCGAGAACCTTAACTAATACAGATTTTGGTACCAGAAGTGGGTTTGTTCTTGAGAAACAGAATCTTAAGGATGGGATTTCTGAGTTGTTCTGAGGTTTGGGGGATTGGTTTTCTAATCTGATTAGATTAAAAGCCACTAATGACTCTATTTCCAATGATCAAGATGGCACTGATAGTCCATGGCTTGAGTTGGCAATAGAGATACATAAAATATCACCATTGGATACTGTTACTCAAATACTTATATGACACAAGGCTCTGACTGCCAGTGTGTTTGATACGCTAACAGAATTCTGTGGAGTTAACAAGTATAATGATGTCGGCTTCTTGTTCTTAAATACACAGGATACAGTTATTAAAAAGTAAAGGATGGGGAAGTGGATTTGGCTCAACGGCTCAACAGATGGAGCATCTGCCTACCACATGGGAGGTCCAGGGTTCAAACCCCAGGCCTCCTGACCTGTGTGGAGCTGGCCCATGCACCGTGCTGATGCACGCAAGGAGTGCCCTGCCATGCAGCGGTGTCCCCCACGTAGGGGAACCCCATGCACAAGGAGTGTGCCCCGTAAGGAGAGCTGCCCAGTGCAAAAAGTGTGCAGGCTGCCCAGGAGTGGCGCTGCACACATGGAGCAAATGGACACAGAGAGCAGACAACTGGGAGAGGGGGCAGGGAAGGGGAGAGAAATTTTTTAAAAAGAAAAAAGTAAAGGATGAACTCATGGCTTCAAACTCCCAGCTCAAACTCCAGATGAAGGACATGAAAGTTTCTATGTGTGCTGTGAAAGAAACTCTTTTTTGTAGCAGCAGATTTGAGATTTCTGAAAACCAGACAAAGAGTCTCTTTGTGTAAGTAACTGAATTACAACATAAATTGAATTCCAAGCCTTGCAGGGGTCTGCTGGTAAAGTGGGGGCATTGATGGGGAAGGAATGGGATCCTGAAAATTGGAATGGGGACATACGGACTGATAATATTGACAAGGGGGACAATGAAACCTTAGATTTTGCTGAGTTTTCCTTGCCACATATACTTTGTAATGGTCTGCCCTGAGGGATCAGCCATCCTGCTTCCACTTGAAGAGATCAGCCTTGTTTCATCAGGTGAAACTGTAATGGAATGCTCTGAGGTCATTTGTTTGCAAGACACTGCTAATCCCTCTCGCCTACTCACAGGAACCCTCTTTTCTTCCAGACCTACAACTAGACTGAAGTCCTAACAGGCCTCAAGAGGTGAGGTACAAAGTATGACCCAGGCAGGATACTGTCTTTGTGCGACTGCAGGCAATCCCAGAGTCCTTTCTCACATGGCAAGGTGAAACAGCAGCTTTTCCTCTCCTCTCTGCTCTGCTTCTATAGAACCTCCAGTACAGGATTAAGCCCCACTCTTCCCCCCAACAATCAAATCAAAGGCCTTTAACAAAGTGGTCTAACAAAGCGATCTAATCAAAAGGGCTCATGGATGGGATTGGGTTAGCTTAAGAGCATAATCTTCTGGGGTCCACAAAAGACTCAAACCAGCACAGATATTAAGGCAAGAGTATGCATAGTTACCTTCACCCTTGTTTTCTGCCATAATAATGCTGAGAAGGGAGAATCTTCAAAGTCTCTCGATGAGCAAGTCTAGTTACGAGAATCGGGTTGTCTTGTGTAAATACAAGAAATAACTGACCTGCGTTGAGCTAGCTTCTTCAGAGATCGCAGGCTGAGTTAAGCTAGTTTTTGCACTGAACACAAGTTCTAATGCTCCCTTGAAAGGCCCAGCATGCAAAGGCTTCATGACTTTGATGCAGAAATGGTACAAACAGTCCAGTGCAGGAAAGGTCAGATTGTGTCAGTAAGTTGTTATTTAAACTAATGCGTTCCCCCACCCCCATTTTAGTTTGTGGTATCGGTCTGAATGTAGACAATGGTGATTATTTTTAAGGTTTATTACAGGATGTGGCTACTTCCTTGGTTTTCAAAAAATTTCTACTTCCTTAGTTTTTTCCCCCCAAGTCAATCTGTCATAATACTTCTGCTTTGAAAACATGAGGGGAGGTGGTCTTGGAAACACTAGTATGGGGTGGGGCCAGGTGGTGGTGATGGTGGTGGTGGGTGGAATTTATAGCATAAGGGAGACAGCAGCTGGTAAGGAACTTAGCTCAGGGAAGTTTCCACAAAGGTAACAGTTCCATCCACCAGTCGTAAGAGGACAGTTATAGCAATGATTTTGTGTAATGAGATGGCATTATAAAAGAGTCTGATGGGCTGAAAGGGCCTGACTATAAAGCAACATCAAAAAACACACAAATCCCAACCCTTCTATGTAGATGGGATAAGCCAGAAATTACCCTAAGAATTTTATGTCAGGAAAGCAAATAAATGAGTCATATAAATACAGTCCCAGGGGATATGTTAAACACTTGGGCAAGGAATGGTTTTCAATCCCTTTTGAAGCATGATTTGCATTTGAGGAAGTGCCCTAGTGAGTATAAATCCTATTAGGTCCCAAAGTAAGGGCACTTATCTCTACTTTGTTGGCCTCAAGGTGCTGGGTGAGCTCTGATCTCTGGGCTGTGCCTGGCCATTAGCTTGACTGTATCTGGCCCCACATTTTGGTGGGTTGATTTGACTATCAGAATACTGGAAGGCAGACTGAAGGACAAAGAGAAATCCAAGGGCTCTGGGCAGTTGTAAACAGCTACTCTATATTTCAAAGGACAGTGGGGAGAAGAAAACATACTTTGAAATCCACAGCTCAAGTGAACTGGAAGGAATGAGTAGAATCATTTACTTGGTCACCACCAGTGTTTCCCTCTTTTGATCTTATTCTTTTGCTTTCCCTTTTTCATCCCTTCTTTCACTGCTTATTTTTCTATCTCTTTAAAGTATATATCTTGGGAAGCGGACTTGGCCCAGCGGTTAGGGCGTCCGTCTACCACATGGGAGGTCTGCGGTTCAAACCCCGGGCCTCCTTGACCCGTGTGGAGCTGGCCCATGCGCAGTGCTGATGCGCGCAAGGAGTGCCCTGCCACGCAGGGGTGTCCCCCGTGTAGGGGAGCCCCACGCACAAGGAGTGCACCCATAAGGAGAGCCGCCCAGCGCGAAAGAAAATGCAGCCTGCCCAGGAATGGCGCCGCACACACAGAGAGCTGACACAGCAAGATGACACAACAAAAAGAAACACAGATTCCCGAGCTGCTAACAACAACAGAAGCAGACAAAGAAGAACACACAGCAGACAACTGGGGTGGGGGGGGGGGGGAGGGGAAGAGAAATAAAATAAATAAATAAATCTTAAAAAAATATGTGTATATATATATCTTTTCTCTATTTCTCCTTTCTTCCGCCCGTTATCAATTGTTATTTTTCCCTCGAGTTTTGTCTTACTCTTTAACTTTCTTTTATCTCTTCTCATGTTTATCCAACTCTACCTTCACACCCATTCTTGAAACCAACCATAATGTGGAATTTAAATATACCGCATTTTAGATATTCATATTTGTTGTTGTTGTTTTTTTAAAGATTTATTTATTTATTTTATTCCCCCCCCTCCCCTGGTTGTCTGTTCTCTGTGTTCGTTTGCTGCGTGTTCTTCTTTGTCCGCTTCTGTTGTTGTCAGCGGCACGGGAATCTGTGTTTCTTCTTGTTGCGTCATCTTGCTGTGTCAGCTCTCCGTGTGTGCGGTGCCATTCCTGGGCAGGCTGCACTTTCTTTCTCTCTGGGCGGCTCTCCTTACGGGGTGCACTCCTTGCGCGTGGGGCTCCCCTACGCGGGGGACACCCCTGCGCGGCACGGCACTCCCTGCGCGCATCAGCACTGCGCATGGGCCAGCTCCACACGGGTCAGGGAGGCCCGGGGTTTGAACCGCAGACCTCCCATGTGGTAGACGGACGCCCTAACCACTGGGCCAAGTCCGCTTCCGATATTCATATTTGTAAAAAGTTATTTAGTTTGTAGTTCTTAATTTTAAAGCTATGTAATTGTAAATTGGGATATGTCTTGTGTGTGTCTTTTTTTAAAAGAAGATTTCCTCAACCAAATTAAATTAACTTTACTTTTTTTTCTTTTTAGGTACCAGGGCCAGGAATTGAAACCAGGACCTCTTATGTGGGAGGTGCTCAACCACTGAGCCACATTGACTCCCCTGACTTGGTTTTCTTCATTTGTTTGCTTGTTGTCTTTATTTTTAGAAGGTACCAGGGACTGAATCTGGACCTCCCATGTGGGAAGCAGGTGCTCAACTGCTTGAGCCACATCCGCTCCTAAATTACGTTTACTTTTGAAGGGATCTTTATATTTTTATGCATGTCAGTTGGCTTTGATGGACAAAATATTTCCTAAATGTTCTTAACATTTGAGATTTTAAAAATCATATGTATATATATTTGAGGTACTGGGGGCTGCACTCAACCACTGAGCCACCTCGGCTTCCCTGAGTTGGCTTTTTTGTTTGTTTTGCTTGTTGTTCGTTTTGTTTTGTTGTTTGGTTTTTCAGGTGGGCACTCAAACATTTGAACCACATCTGCTCCCTAAAATCATAATTTTAAAAATAAATACTTAATAACTTTTATGGGCAGACTTTATTCTAACTATTGCTATTTGGTAACACTTCGTTGTATAAGTAGATATACTGTTTATATTAACACAAGTACAATTATCTAGATAAGTCAAATTATTTTTAAAATTTTGTCTATATTGAGTTTATTTTGTTTATACTCGATTTTTAAAATATATATATTTTTTATTAGAGACGTTGTGAGCTTACAAAACAATCATGCAGAATGTACAGAATTCCCACATGTCACCCTTCCTCCAACACCTTCCATTGTTGGGAAACATTTGTTACAGATTATAAAAGAACACGATCTGACTATTCCCACTAACTATGGTCCATGGCTCGCATTTGGTATATTCTTTCCATCCACCCGCTATTATTAGCACCACGTATTAGCAGTGTACATTTGTTATAGTTCATGGGAGAATGCTCTCCTATTTGTTGTTAACCACAGTCCATCTTCTACCACATGGTTCACTGTGTCATACTGTCCCTTGCCTTGTACAGTCCATTCAAAGTGGACACTCGGTGGCTCTCACTTTCACCAGGGAGTGGTACAATCATCACCTCAGTAAATTTTTGAGTGTCTTCTTTAGTTCAAAAGAAAAAATCTCATACCCTCCTACCATTGATATAATACCTTCTTTGACATTGACGCAAGAAAATGACAATGTTGCTGTTAACTATAATCCATAAATTATATTAATTTTATTTTCCCATGCATAGCACCATATTCTCACCACCTTGTAACAGTGATATACATTTGTTGTAGTCCATAGAAGAACATTCTTGTATTTGTATTATTAACCACAATCCTATAGTCTAGCTATTAAACTCCATGAGTTTACTCATTATATTTAGCTCATAATAGCAAAGTTGCCCAATATTTGTCCTTTTGTGTCTGGCTTGTTTTACTCAACATACAGTCCTCCAGGTTCATCCACATTGCCAAATGCTTCATGGCTTCCTTTCTTCTTGCAGCTGCATAATATTCCATAATGTGTGTATACCACATTGTGCTTATCCATTTATTGGTTGATGGACACTGGAGTTGTTTCCTTCTTTTGGCAATTGTGAATAATGCTATGAACAGTGGTGTGCAAATATCTGTGTCACTGTTTTCAGTTCTTCTGGATATATTCTGAGGGTTGTCAGATCATACAGTTGTTCTATATTTAGTTTCCTGAGGAATCATCAAACTGTCTTCCACAGAGGCTGCAGCATTCTACATCCACACTGACAGTGCCGGACTGTTCCTACTCCTTGTTGTTTTCTGTTTTTGTTTTTGTTTTAAGTAATGGCCTTTCTATGAGATGTGAGATGATATCTCACTGTAGCTTTGATATGCATTTCCCCAATAGCTAATGGTACTGAACATTTTTTTCATTTGCCTTTTTGCCATTTGTATTTCCTCTTCAGTGAAATGACTATTTTAAGTCTTTTGCCCATTTTAAAATTTGATTTCTTGTACTTCTGTTGTTGAGTTGTAAGGTACACTTGATTTTTTAACTGAAGATAGGTCTTGAAGAGGCTGGATGCCTGATTTAGTTTGCTAAGGGTTGTGAAGGCAATATACCAGAAATGTGTTGGCTTTTACATTGAGAATTTATTAGGTCGAAATCTTACAGATCTGAGGCCATGGAAGTGTCCAAATCAAGGTGTCGTCAAAAGATGCTGTCTCACCAAGTTGCAGCTCTGGGCAGTCAGGCACATAGCAGGGCAAAATTTCAGTCCACGCATCCTTCCCTTCACCTCTGGGCTTCGTCTCCTCAATTTCGAGCTGCTCTGTGGACTTGGCTTCTCGGGAACCTCTTCCCATGCCTCTGTGCTCTGTGATTCCAGCTTCTGGCATCCCCTTCTGTTTCTGAGCATTTTTAGTCCTGTGTGTCTCTGCTCTCAGGCCTCCATTCATAAAGGACTCCGGCAAGAGGACCAAGACCCACCCTGGGCCACGCCTCCCTGACGCCATCCCATCAAAGACCCCCCAGCTGAATCCAGTTCAATCAAAACCCACAGGAGTGGATCAGCTTCAAAACATGATCTTTTCTGGAGTCCACAAAAGCTTCAAACTAACACAAAGCCCAAAAGAAGAAGGTGGAAGAAAAGTCTGTTTTCAAAGGCAGAAGACTCTCTTCTAGAGAGTGGTGTGATTCTTCTGGGCATTTGCTGCCTTGATCCCAAGATCACTGGCTAAACCCTCTGTTCCTTGAGATTCTCCTGACTCTGAGAGCTAAAATCTATGACCACAGATCTGACGGGGAAGAAAAATAAAACCTTTACTCTTCAGTACGTCTCTGTCTCAGAAAATTTTCCAACTAGATTGTCTTATTTTTTCATACTATGCTGTACTCGGTCTACCTGCCAAATAGAAAATGCAGTTGGAAATGTTTTTCGGCCAAACATAATTCTGTTCTGGAAAACTGCATTCTCTACCAACCACAGCTATTCAGACACATCCGAGAATGTTGTATATGTCTCCAAAGAATACCACCCCTGGCCCCCTGAGCCCCCTGAATCCACTGTCAGGAAAAACTGCAAATTTATTACAAAGGGGTTGGGGATTGAATCCTGTCCCCCAGAAAGGGCATGTCCAGGTCCCATCCACTGGTCCTGTGGGTCAAACCCATTTGTAAATAGGACTTTTGAAGATATTATTAGTTAAGGTGTGCCCAAACTGAAGTCCTTATAAGCAAAGGGAATTGGACACGAAAGGGAAGGCACAGAAAGCAGCTGAGGTCAACAGACCCTGGGAGAGCAGGGTGAAGATGCCACCGTGTGCACTGTCTCGTGACAAAAAAAGCCAAAGATGGCCCGCCAGCTCCAGAGCAGCACAGTCTCCAGGGAGAAAATCTTATCTTGTCGACCCCTTGAGTTTGGACTTCTCTTCTCAAAACCATGAGCCAATAAAGTCCTGTTGTTTAAGCCAACCCATTGTGTGGTACATGTTTTAGCAGCCAAGAATCTGAAACAAAAAGGCACCTGGAAGTGACACGGTGCATGCCCCTTTCTTCTTGCAGGGCCCTACCCAGACAAGCACTTGGGTGCACGGTGTGGGAGGGAGGGGAGCGTCCTGAAAGAGCGAGGCCAGTGGGTTTAGACAGGGCCACACGACTGTCTCACAGGTATCTCACACTCAAAATGTCAAAAGCAAAACCAAGTGCCCAAAACATTTTCCACCCGCAATCTTTCCTGTTAGTAAGCAGCATCAACATACTCCCAGGAGTTCAAGCCAAAACCTTAGACTCACTCTTATTTTCTCTTGATCTCACTCTGAGAATCCCATTCATTAACAAATCTTGGAGGCTGTTGCTCCAAAATAAATCCTGAATTTCACTATCACTACTGTTGTTATCCTACTCTAAGCCGCCATCGTTACCAGCCCCCAGACTACTGCAATAACTTATTATTGTAAATTTTTTAAATTAGAGAAGTTGTAGGTTTACTGAAAAGTCGTGTAAAAAATACAGCATTCCATATACCCACCTATTATTGACACTTTGCATTATGATGGTACCTTTGTTACAATTGATGAAAGAACATTAAAATATTACTGTTAGTATATTATGGCTGCATTATATAGTATAGACCATAGCTTATACTAGGTGTATTTTTCCCCGTATACCCCTCCGTTACTAACACCTTGTGATAGGGCTGTGCATTTGTTATAATTCGTGAAAGAAGGTTCTTTTATTTGTACTATTAACCACAGACCCCTGCCCACAAGAGGGTTCATGCAATAGCTTCTTACTGTTTTCATTGTTGCCATTCCACTCCAGCCTCTCCCCTGCAGAGAGTAATTTTTACAAAAACATAAATAAGTCCACATCTTTCCCCTGCTTAATCCAATCCAGTCTATGGCTTTCCACTATACCTTGCACATAGCTAACTGCCTCACTACACCTTACCAAACCCTACATGGGAAGCGGCTGTGGCTCAATCAGGTGGGCTCCTGTCTACCATATGGGTAGGCCCTGGGTTCGCATCCCAGGGCCTCCTTGTGAAGGCAAGCTGGCCCATGCGCGGCAAAGAGCTGGCGCAGCAAGGTGACACAACAGAGGGAGACAAGCAGACACAGAAAAAAACGTGCAGCAAATGGACACAGAATAGACAGCAAGGAAAGGAACAAGTCACAAGGGGGGGGGATTAAATAAATAAATAAAATAAGATAAAATATTTTTTTAAAAACCCTACATGATCTGGCTTCTGTTCTCTCATCTCTTCCTCTACAATTCAGTTCCTACTTCTCACCTCTTTGTTGAATTCGCCCCAACCATACTGTTCTTTTCTCCTGTCCCATGCAGCTGCATACCAAGCTCCTTCGCACGTGCAGCCTTTGGCTGTTTCCTCTGTGTCAGATGCCCTCCCCCGGGGAGTGGATGCGGCTCGAGTGTTTGAGCACCTGCTTCCCACACGGCAGGTGCCAGGTTCAGTTCCAGATGCCTCCTAAAAACAAAATCACAGACAACAAACAAACTGAAAAAACAACTGAGGGAAGCCAATGTGGCTCAGTGCTTGAGATCTGTCTTCCCACATACGAGGTCCCAGGTTCAATCCCCAGTCCTGGTGCCTCAAAAAAAAAAAAAAAAATGCTTTCCCCTGAGCTTTCTCCCAGCTCTCTCCTCCTTGTAATCATTCAGGTCTCAGCTAAATTAGAACCTCTTCAGAGAGGCCTGCCCACCTCCTCTCTCCTTAGTCTTTGCAAATTCGGGGGGGCTTGATTTTTTAGAGACATGCTAAAACTTAACTTTTACTTTTTTAAAAAATTAAGCAAAAATAAGAATAAAAATGAACTAAAAAAATATCCCCTCTAGTCACTGTCATATCCCTTAGTTTTTTTCCGTCAGTGCAATCATCTCAAATTATTTTCTTAATTTAGGTATTTATTTACTTATTGTGTATTTTCCACTGTAACGTAAGCCCCATGAGTGGGATTTGTTTCAATGTCTGCCAAGTTCAGCAGTGTACCCCAGCACCTAAAAGGTCTTAAGTAACCGTAGATTCTCAATAAATTCTGTTAAATGAATGGACTTCAGTTGCCTAAAGGACTGAAAGTGTCCTTTTGGCTAATAATGGTTTCCTGCATTGACTTGAAAATAACGTTTTGATAAAACGTCTTGTTCATGTTGGGTTTCATTTGCATATTAAAACACTACTGCCAATGCTCATGCGCTTGTCATTGTTTCTTGCTAAAAATGAGACATTGTCAACAGCCACGCAGAGCTTATAAACCAGATGGCAAACAGATTAGTATCTAAAGCCATTTCAGCGGTTGAGCACTTGCTTCACGGGCACAAGGTCCTGCGTTCGATCTCCGGTACCTCCTAAAAATGTGCATTAATAAAATAAGTAGACAGATCCATTTCCACATGTCCATGGCGAGGGTCACATCAAAGAGAAAACTGAAAAACAAACGAATGCTGACTTGGATTTGAAAGCAAATGTCTGAGCTCTGCTTTCTAGGCGAGGTGAACTGTCAGGACACCACAGGCTGATGGTCAGCACAGTGAAGATGCAAGCCCAGGAGGCAGGAACAGCCGTTTATAGACTGCAGATAGACCACAAGGTACGAGGAAGTGGTTACGAACGAGGAGCTCTCATTTATCGAGGACCTACTCTATGCCTGACGATGATCTGTAATCATTATAGAAACTTCCTAGGTAGGTTTTATTTCCCCATTTTTACAAATGAGTAAACTGAAACTCAGCAATGTGAAAAATGGAGTGACAACTTCAACTAGATTTTTGCAATCCCAACGCTGACACGCTCGCTACGGCACCACTGGCTTCTTCTGCAGTGGTGCCCTTCCTTCATCTCTGTGATTCCTGGTGCCAATCACAGGCATCCCAGTGGAGCCAGGCTCAGCTGGCACCTCTGCTGCTAGAGGAGGGGCAGGCTAAGAGAAAAGTCCAAGCAGAACTGGGTCCAAGGTTTGCTGAATAAGTGGGTTTCGAGCCTCACGCTCGTACTTCTTCCCGCTCACGTCCTCTCCCCACATTCCTCCACAGCTCACCTCTTCTTCTGCCCACCGGGGAAAGTAACTTCCAGGAGCTCAAAGGAAAGCTGCTCTGGCTGTGGCATGAGGGGAAAAGGTAGTTCAACCAAATCCCTGCCGGGAGCCTGGGTAGGCTCAGGCAGTGTGATGTGAAGAGCTGAAGAGTGTAACCCAGTGAGAGTTGGGTAAAATGCAAAGTTGAAAAAGAGGATAGGCATAAGAGGACATTCTCCTCGGCGGAGGTGAATTAGTTACAGGACTAAGTCCCCAAGGGAAGAGATGCATCTCCATTCCCGAGACTTACCCTGAGCAGGAAACAAACTACAGCAGACAAGGGGGTGGGGGAAATTAATGGCTAATAGGTGCTTTCTACTTCTGAGTTATATGATGATGAATGAAGCATTTGAGTGGAGGAAGAAATAAAAATTTAAATGGAGAGATAGAGCTGTTTAAGGCATTGCAAAGATGAAGAGGAATGGAGGATTTTGGCTCTAATGAGTGATAAAATTATTTCTTCTAACTGGAGGAAGCACAGCTGAGCAATTCAGAATTTTGATTTTGGAGTTAAGGCTCTGCCACTTACCTGAGCAAATTACTTAGGCTTTCTAAGATTCAAAATAGGAATAATAGCCTATTTTATAGGATATTTCCCACTATGGAATAGGAATAACATCCTTGGAAATGGTTATTGTGATGACTGAATGAGAAAACGCATGTAAAAACAATGTTGGGCACATAGTAATCAATAAATGACAGTAATTATTATTGGGTCATGACTTTGTGTAAGAGGGAAATGTAGTTAGGTCATCATTAGTGGGGTCAAATTATGAGAACAAATCTTCCCTTTAAGCTTTTTTTTTTTTTAAAGATTTATTTTTTATTTATTTCTCTCTCCTTCCCCCCCCCCCGCCCCGTTGTCTGCTCTCTGTGTCCAGTCGCTGTGTGTTCTTCTGTGTCTGCTGTATTCTTGTCAGTGGCACTGGGAATCTGGGTCTCTTTTTTGGTTGCGTCATCTCGCCGCGTCTGTCATCTCTCTGTGTGTGCGGCACCGCTCCTGGTTAGGCTGCACTCTTTACACGTGGGTTGGTTATCCTTACGGGGCGCACTCCTTGCATGTGGGGCTCCCCTGCACAGGGGACACCCCTGCATGGCACAGCACTCATTGCGTGCATCAGTGCTGCACGTGGGCCAGCTCACCACATGGGCCAGGAGGCCCTGGGTTTGAACCCTGGACCTCCCATGTGGTAGGCGGACCCCCAATCTGTTGAGCCAAATCTGCTTCCCTCCCTTTAAGCTTAATGACGGTCCCTCCTCGGTTTAATTATTTGCTATGTGACAGCTTCCGCCCTCTGGGCTGACTTGGCGTTCAGCTCCCAGGGTGACGGAATGCGAGTGTGATGTATAGCACCTACTCTTGGGTAAGCTTGCCAAAAGACGGTTCAGCCCATTTCGATACTCTGAATCATTCTGAAAGCCATCACCCCATGGAGGGGTCTTATGTGCAGGAGGTAACAGAAACGGCATGGTTGGTTTATTTAGCTCTTTACAGTTTACACAGCACTCTTCCCTGGGAAGGGTTACTGTCTTCGTTTTATCGATGAGGAAACAGAGCAGTGGAGCAACCTGATTGACGTGACAGACAGTCAGCTGGTGGAGCTGGATGCACACCCAGCTCCCCTGATTCAGAGCTGGAGCTCTTTTGAATCACATGATAATGAAGGGGAAATGGACACGTAGCCGGTTAGAAAGCTAGTTATTTCCAATTATAAAAACATGGAATTTCACATGGAAGGAGCGTTCAGATTCCCTGACACTGTGGTTTCTCACCGTGTCCTGGAGGTCCAGAAGGAGCCGGGGAAGCCGAGCAGTCGAAGGGCATATGTCTACAGACACACCGACTCTTTACGCCACCCCGTAAGTAAAGTAAGTTCATTACAGTAAGAGGTCCAGTGAATAAACGCTTAGGACATTAAGATTTTCCTTTAAAAAGAAGTTTGAAAACTCCTCATCTAGTTCAACTGTCTCATTTCTGAGAGAAGGATACTGAGGCTCAAGAGAGGTTAAATGCTTGTCCAAGTCTCCCTGCTAGTTAGAGGCAGAGCTAGAACTAGCATTGGTGGACCCTTCATCACTGCAAATTTGATAAGCACACCATAAATACCTTTTTTCTCTAAATAGTTTCCTTTGACTACCCCCAAGCAAGTCACTTGCTTGTGACAATCAAATCAGCTGATGACTCACTCTATGACCTTGTTTTGATCCCTGAACCCCGAGCCTTTGCCTTCTTGAAATGGGGATGATAATTCTTATCTAAACAACTCTCATTGGGGCTGATATGATGACAGTGGAGGCTCACGGGATTCTTCTACGAAAGGGTCAGTGAATTAAGTGTTTTCTTATTTACAAATGCTTACCAAATGTGTCATTGCTTCTAAGCTGATCTTAGAATCAGTGTTCCTCATTCTGGAGAGCAAGATAATTTATTTTAGTAAACATGTCAAGTCCTGCTGATTTATGAAATAGCCTCCAAAGCTTCTTATCAGAGGGCTTTCTGATAAGACTTTGGGAGTCTTTCTACTTGCTCGAGGAAAGTAAATCTTGCAAGGTGTTTTCCTTGCCTGATAGGCAAGTTATCAAGGCAGCTTTGCACACAAAGCCCCAGGAACCCAAAGGCAGCTGAGGTCAAACTACATGCGTACGGGGTTGTAGAATTTGGAGCCGCCTACCAAACCATCAGGTTCTCCAACAAAGAAAACAAAGAAAATACTATCACAGACCTTCAAGCTGATCTTAAAAGGGGCCTAATTTGCTGTGGCAGTAGCCAAGTTCTTAATCTCTCTGAGCTTCAGTTTCCTCACTTGTAAAAGGCAGGTATTACCTGTCCTTTCCGTCTCATAGGACTGCCAAGGATGAAAAGGGAGAACACAGAATGACATGTTTTTAAAACTGTGAGGTATATAGGGAAGCAGACTTAGCCCAGTGGTTAGGGTGTCCGCCTACCACATGGGAGGTCCAAAGTTCAAACCCCGGGCCTCCTTGACCTGTGTGGAGCTGGCCCATGCACAGTGCTGATGCGCGCAAGGAGTGCCCTGCCACGCAGGGGTGTCCCACCCCCCCCCCCCGCGTAGGGGAGTACCACACGCAAGGAGTGCGCCCGTAAGGAGAGCCGCCCAGCGCGAAAGAAAGTGCAGCCTGCCCAGGAATGGCGCCGCACACATGGAGAGCTGACACAGCAAGATGACGCAACAAAAAGAAACTGCAACAAAAAGAAACACAGATTCCCGGTGCTGCTGATAAGAATACAATTGGACACAGAAGAACACACAGCAAATGGACACAGAGAATGACTGGGGGAGGGAAGGGAGATAAATAAATAAACAAACAAATAAACAAATAAATAAAGACTGTATATGCCACATATGGACCATCCCAAGTTAGGAAAACCTAGCAAACATGTCCTTGGAACCACACTGAGTACTTTTCCAGGACATGTACCAATAAGGTATAAGGCACAGCCAACCCTCAGCCGCCATGAAAGGGATTGCCAGTTGGGATTATCATTTTCTTTGGCAGATGTACCTGGGACTGGAAGTGTCAGCAGTGATACTTCAATAAGAAGGAAGGACAACGGCATTCGTTTTGACGGCCTGGACATTGTGACTAGGAAGACTAATTTCTCCTTCTTAAAAAAGATAGATTCTAAACTTAGATATGTAGGAAATCATTTGGTAGTTAATAGAATTCAAGTCATGTACATAACCTAGAAAATTTTAATTAACAAGAAGCTAGACAAGGAAAATGAATAACTGCAAACCTTTAAAATAGAAATGCTTAGAATACAGGAATAGCTGCTGTTATCGTATTAGTATAACTCAATAGTAATGATGTCCAATAAACCTCTGAAGAATCTTCATGCCATTTTCTGAAGTGGGATGCTACTTCCAAGATTTAGAAGTAAATCATGAAATGAGGACAGTAAAGAAGCATTAGTGTGGCAGTTTGATATATTATTTATGAATTCCAAGAAGAGATCTTGAATATGTTTGTAAACTGGCCTGTTCCTCCGGGTGTGATTCTATTAGATTCGGCTGAGCTGTCTTTGATTAAATTAAGTTAAAATTAGGGCTCTGATGTGACCCCATCATTAGTGCTGAGTCCCTGCCCCCTTGGTGGGCTATGTAAATGGATGCTCAATCAAGAATACAGAAGCAGATAACAGAGACACAGTTCCAGAGAGACTGCTCCATAGACACAGCAGAGAGCCCGGGAAGAGAGACGAGCCCTGCGCCAGCCTACGGCTGAGACTGCAAGAAGCTGGGCCCAGGGAGCCTCGAGAGGAAGGAGGAAGGCTGGAGCCTCGCAGACATCGCCCGCCATCTTGCTTCAACATGTGGCAACAGACTTGGGGTGAGGAAGGACCCCTTATGGTATCCTGAGTTGGACTCTTTAGGGCCTGGTAACTGTAAGCTTTTATGCCACTTAAATACCCTTTATAAAGCCAATGGATTTCTGGTACTTTGTATCAGCTGATTAATACAATTAGTTTATGCAGATTACTATTAAATAATATATTTATTCCATATTAATAATTTAGCCACAAAATTTGTCATGTATCCCAAAGATCTGACTACTTCTGAGACAGCCAATATTATCTGAAAGACAAAATCTGTCTGCCTTCCCTTCTTTTTCCACTCTTAGCAGCCTTTTGGTGCTCCTTAGCTATATCTAAATCAACATTTCAATGGTAGGAGTACATCAGGGACCAATGTGCTGACATGCTGGTGTGGTGGCACTCAGACAAGGAAATATGTTTGCAAGGCTAGATGCTGCCATCGCTGCCACTCCCATATCAAGATGGTTTTGCCTCAGTTGTTGATGCAGATAGTAAAACATTATCCCTTTAATTTTTAACATTGTAAAAGTTAATATATACCCTTTACTTTTCAACACTGTCAATGTTAATATAAGTCTCTTAATTTTTAACATTTAAAAGTTAATATAAACCCCATTAATGGTTCTCAGTTGATCAAACACAAGAATGATCACTATGAACTAGTTGTGTCAGTAGTTTTTCCAGCAGGTAACTAGTACCTTTAAAAAAACATAATGCTACTCTGAACCATCATAATGATAACAACCTTAGTCATAGCACTTAACTGTTAATAAAGTACTCTCACCCACAATACTTCGTTTGAGACTCTTCTCTGATCACCATTCCAGACTTCTTCCCCAATCACCTCTCACCGTCATATGGCCTCTTCTCCAAGTTGCTCCTGCACTGACCATCAGGCATCACTCTGTAGATGTGCATTGACTACTTCCTTCATTATTCCAAGTATAGTTAACACAGGTCATTATGTAGAATAGACTTTACTAAGACTTGAAGGTAGAATATGGGAAACACTATAGAGAAAGGAGAACTTAATTTATTACTTTTGCTAAGCCATTTTATCTTCCTCACATTCAAGGCAAAGAAATAAAACTTAATATGAAGAAAAATACGTTTCCATTATCATTCACAATAAAAAGGGTCAGCTTTGCTCTGAGGGCCTGGGAGGATTATACAACAGGGATCACTGAATGGCTCAAGTGGGCCAAGGTACCATGTTGGTTCTTATCCACTGAGGAGAATCTTATGCATATGTGGTAACTGAGCTAACTCCATGGGAGTTGACATAGACTGAACCATTTCTGTAGTGTCCCCAGATCTCACTAAATAAGAAAAGACCCTAAACAAGGAAGTATAACCATTTGTCCAGAAATTATAGCCATAGGCTCACTCTTAGTATAAGGTGGAAAAGAGGTCCTATCTTGAGTACCCGGATACAAGTATTATTGCGGTCTAAAGATTGCGGGGTTGACATTGTGTCTGGCATAATGAAGATCCGCTGTCAGATTAAGAAACCTCCACAGTTCGTTTCAGTTCTTCAGACAGTGGGGCAAGTTCCTCTTCTAGGCTGGCATTTAGTCCTTTGCCCTGCGTCAGCAGAGCTGCTGGCTGGGAAACTCCCCACCAAAGGTAAATGATTAAACGGAACCACCTGGCAGGTGTTGCTGAGACAGACTATACTTTTGTTTTTTGAAAGCCCAAGTTTGCTCTCTTAGTCTGTTGCAAGGGCAAAAGTAGATAAGAAACCAGGTTTTTTTTTCTTTTCTTTTTTTTTTTTAGATTGCCTTTATTATTTTTTTTTATTGATTTTGTAAAAATATTACATTAAAAAAAAATATGAGGTCCCATTCAACCCCACCACCCCCACCCCACCACTCCCCCCCCAGCCACATTCACTCCCATCATCATGACACATCCATTGCATTTAGTAAGTACATCTCTGGGCACCTCTGCACCTCATGGTCAATGGTCCACGTCATGGTCCATACTCTCCCCCATTCCATCCAGTGGGCCCTGGGTGGATTTACAATGTCCAGTGATTGCCCCTGAAGCACCGTCCAGGGCAACTCCAAGTCCCAAAGGCACCTCCACATCTCATCTTTTCCTGCCATTCCCCATACCCATCAGCCACCATGTCCACTTTTCCCACTCCAATGCCACCTTTTCTCTGTGGACCTTGGATTGGTTGTGTCCATTGCACCTCTATGTCAAGAGGAGGCTCAGATTCCACATGGATACTGGATGCAATCCTCCTGCTTTCAGTTGTAGGCTCTCTAGGCTCCATGGTGTGGTGGTTGTCCTTCTTCAACTCCATCTTAGCTGAGTGAGGTGAGTCCAATAAATCTGACTGTAGGAGCTGGAGT
This sequence comes from Dasypus novemcinctus, assembly GCF_030445035.2. Classification (NCBI taxonomy): domain Eukaryota; kingdom Metazoa; phylum Chordata; class Mammalia; order Cingulata; family Dasypodidae; genus Dasypus; species Dasypus novemcinctus. The sequence continues at coordinate 120,036,700 of NC_080682.1, forward strand.
CTGTTGAGGCTCAGGGCCTGGCTATCATATTGTCAGTCCAGAGATTCAAATCCCCTAATTATATCTTAAACCCCAACACCAACTACAATTCCAGTAAAGTAGCATGAAAGTCTTATGAAAAGAGATCCCATCTGAGTCCAGTTTCATCATGCAGAAACACCAGCTCCAAAGAAGGGCCATCTGACATGGCAGTGAACCCCTTCTGCCATGACCATAGAACCCGTGGGTCTCTTTAGTCCTCCAAGCAACCAATACCTGGGGATTGTATCTACTTTATCTGTCTCTTAGACTCTGCTCAGTTGTGCATAAGGGCAATCCTTCTGACAGCCTCCAGACTCTTTTTTAGAGACTTGTAGCCATATAAACTCATTTCTCCTTTCCTTTTCCCCCTTACATTAGGTCAAACAGCATTTTAAAGTCATGTTATTATATGTAGACAGGGATATTCTGCTGATCTGCATCGAACCTTCAATTCAAGGTCATTTTCCAGTTGCATCATCAGTTGGTAGTTGATAGTGATCCCTCGGTGCCAAGGAGGCTCATCCCCAGGTGTCATGTCCCACGCTGGGGGGAAGGCATTGCATTTACATGCTGAGTTTGGCTTCGAGACTGGCCACATTTGAGTAACATGAAGGCTGTCAGGAGGAAATTCCCAGGCACAGTGCTGCTCTAGGCCTTGAAGAAACCAGGTCTTAAATCAAGCTCTGGGACCTTATCCTTTGACACTTTCATAACAGGTACTCCATCTCTATCTGACCCAACATTAGCATGGAGCCCTTCAACACTTGGCAATTTTTAAAATATATTTTCATTACAGAAGTTGTGAACTTACAAAACAGTCATGCACAGGTCACGTGTAGAATTCCCATACAACAACTCTTCACCAACACACTACACCATTGTGGAATATTTGTTACAGATTATGAGATAGTATCATCATCAGACTAGTACCACTAACAATGGTCCATAGCATATGTTTGGCATATTTTTTCCATACTCCTCTATTATCAACACAGTACATCTTTGGCATTGATGCAAGAATATTACTGTATTGCTGTTAACTATAGTCCGTACAATTACATTAATTGACTTCTTCCCATGCTTTTCCACATTTCCACCACCCTGCAATTGTGATGAATATCCATTCTCGTTCAAAAAAAGGACATTCCTGCATTTGAACTATTTTTTTTTTAAAGATTTATTTTTATTTATTTAATTCCCCTCCCCTTCCCCGGTTGTCTATTTTCTGTGTCTTTTTGCTGCGTCTTGTTTCTTTGTCCGCTTCTGTTGTCGTCAGCGGCACGGGAAGTGTGGGTGGCGCCATTCCTCGGCAGGCTGCTCCCTCCTTCGCGCTGGGCGGCTCTCCTTATGGGTGCACTCCTTGCGCGTGGGGTTCCCCTACGCGGGGGACACCCCCGTGTGGCAGGGCACTCCTTGCGCGCATCAGCACTGCGCAGGGCACTCCTTGCGCGCATCAGCACTGCGCATGGGCCAGCTCCACACGGGTCAAGGAGGCCCGGGGCTTGAACCGCAGACCTCCCATGTGGTAGACGGACGCCCTAACCACTGGGCCAAAGTCCGTTTCCCCATTTGAACTATTAACCACAGTTCTAATCCACCTCTGGGTCCACTGTTATTCAGTCCCTAGATTATTCTCTAGCTTTCTGTCAGTTGACGTTTATATCCCTAGACTCCTTTTCAGCACAATCCCATTTATAAACCAGCTGCTACTCACTATAATATGTTACCATCAACCTGATCCATTTCCACACTTTTACGGTCCAGTTAATTAAAACGTCTACATAATGAAGCATCAGCAGTCCTTCTCAGCCCTCCTCTTAGCTCCTCCTGACCTATAGTCTAGGTTTTAATTCCATGCGTTTATTCTTCGTATTTAGTTCATGTTGGTGAGAGCCTGGTAATGTTTACATAGGAATCGTTTTAGATCATCTGCCGTGGTGAATTCCTTTCTTCTGCAGACTCCGTCTTCACTTCCTGGACTTCGGTTCCTGTGGCTGCTGGGTTTTCCCTGCTGTCACTTCAGTAACAGCTTCAAAAACACGCTCCCCTACCAGCCGCCCCACAGGATGCGGGACCTCCTTGGCTCTCCAGGAAGCACTTCCTACGCTCCCAACACTGGGAGCCGCAGCAGTCCTCACCTAACTTTGCTTAGGGCTTTTCATGCAGCCAGACAATTCCTTTACCAACGTTTTTCATAACTGTGGGAACGTATATACAGCATGAACTTTCCCGTCTCAGCCACTCCCGAGCACCCCATGCAGCAGGACTAATCACACCCAAATGTCGTGCTACCATCGCCACCGCCACCACCAGAGCCCTCTGCCACCCAAGCAGGAACCCTGCTCCTATCATCCGCTCGCTCCCTGTTCCCCCTCCTTTGCTTTTTTTTTAAAGATTTATTTTATTTATTTCTCTCCCCTTCCACCCCAGCTGTCTGTTCTCTGTGTCCATTCGCTGTGTTGTTCTTCTGTGACCGCTTCCATCCTTGTCAGCGGCATGGCAATCTGTGTTTCTTTTTTTTTGCGTCATCTTGCTGTGTCAGCTCTCTGGGTGTGCGATGCCATTGCTGGGCAGGTTGTACTTTCTTTTGTGCTGGGTGGCTCTCCTTACGGGGCGCACTCCTTGCGCGTGGGGCTCCCCTACGCGGGGGACACCCCTGCGTGGCAGGGCACTCCTTGCGCACATCAGCACTGCGCATGGGCCAGCTGCACACGGGTCAAGGAGGCCCGGGGTTTGAACCGCGGACCTCCCATGTGGTAGACGGAAGCCCTATCCACTGGGCCAAGTCCGCTTCCCTCCCCATCCTTTTCCACTCCTGGCAGCCTGTACTTTACTTTCTGTTTCTAGGAATTTGCATATTCTAGTTATTTCATGCATGTGGAATGATACAACAGCTTTCCCTTTGTGTCCAGCTTATTTCATGCAACAGGATGTCTTTAAGGTTCATCTGTGTTGTAGCATGTATCAGAATCCCTTTTTTTTTTTTTTTTTAGATACTGGGACTGGGGATTGAACCTGGGACCTTGTATGCTGGCGCTCAACCACTGAGTCACATTGGCTACCCAAGTTGGCTCCCTTGTGTTTTTCTTGTTGCTTTCCTTGTTTGTCCATTTGTTTTCTTTAGGAGGCACCAGAAACTGAACCCAGGACCTCCCATGCAGAAAGTGGGTGCTCAGCTGCTTGAGCCGCATCCACGCCCCCCGTTCCTTTTGATGGCTGACTAAGATCCCATTGCATGCATACACTACGTTTTGTTTATCCACTTCTCTGTGACGGGTATTTGGCTTGTTTCCACTTTTTTATTATTGTGACTAGTTCTTCTATGAACATTGGTATGCAATTATCTGTCCAAGTCCTTAATATTGGATATGTGCAGCTTTGTAAGGAATTAGTCTTGTCTAATCGAGACTCTGCAAAACTCTCCAAAGTTTAAACAGATCTGAGCTGAACAAAATAAGATTCTGAAAGAGTGGCTCACGGTTCGAGGCGGTTACATCTCCTCCCACTGACCTTGGGCCCAAACTCTTATCTGCACTGTGGGTTTCTGTTTTCTCGATTCTATTACCACACCACCTGTGCCACCGTCCTCCAAGACTGCGTGGCTCCTCTTTGAAAGCTTCAGTGGGAGGGCGAGCAGACGTGGCTCAGGCAGTTGAGCGCCCAACTTCCACACGGGAGATCCTGGGTAGGTTCCCACTACCTCCTAAGGAAGACAAACAATGAGCAGACATCGAGCAAAAAAGCAACAACAACAAAAAAACAATGAGCAGACAACAAGCAGAAACAACAAGCAGATAACAAGAAAAAAACAGAGCCAGAAAAACAAGCAAACTCAAGCAGTTGAGCGCCATCTCCCAAAAGGGAGGTCTCAGGTTTGGTTTCTGGTGCCTCCTAGAGAAAAAACCCAAACAGACAATGCACAAACAACGAGCAAAAATAATGAGCAAAACTGACAAGAGAGCCATCTCGGGGCACGGGGGTGCACTAAAAGTGTCAGTGTGTGGGAGCAGAAGCAGCTCAACTGGTTGAGCACCTCCTTCCCGTGTACGAGGCCCCGGGTTCAATCCCATGTATGAAGTCCCAGGTTCAATCCCAGTACATCCTAAAAACTAAAACAAATGAAAAAACCAACTCTCTTTGGGGAGCGGACGTAGCTTAGAGATTGAGCACCTGCTTCCCATTATTAGGTCCTGGGTTCAACCCCCTGTGCCTCTTAAAAAAAAAAAAAGGTTCAGTGTGGACAAAAATGTTTCCTCTAGGCATAGCTGAGACAGGCTGGTATTTTCAAGAACAGCTTTACTAAACATGAGGGAAAACAAGAAAGAAATACTTACACACTTAGTGTAAAAATAGTAAAGATTCCAATTGCAGGTTTTTGTTTCTAAAAATTTCCTTAAAGCAGGGAAGTTTTGCTGGGCCTCAATCGCATTTACCCTTTTAATTATATATCCTCTCTGGACTTCCTTTCTGGATCCATCTTCCTGCCCTTGTCCCAACACCTCGTCTATCTCTGAGCCTTGTGCTCTTGAGCTGCCATCTTGATTTTTTTGAGCTCCTATCTCAAAGGAAAAAACAATCAGGAATTTACTTAAAACTGACCTTCTCCTAATAAAAATCTCCTGTCTCCCAAAGAGCTGCCAAAATGCCTCTGTCACAACAGATTTTCAAGTTGTATGAATGTGTGTTTTGTCCATTTGTTTTTCTTTTAGACTTTCAAGTTTTTGTTTAAGACACATTGGCTCTTCTAAATATTGACATTAAACCAGCAGTGGTTTCTCAGAAATGTTCCCCAGGGTAGCAAGTGTTCCTCACAATACCAGGTAAAGTTTGTAGTCAAATAAGTCTGAGGAACACTGGGTTAAACCCAGTTTCCCAGCTTTCTCCATTGCTTAATCTCTCAAACCATTTAAAGTAGTCAGCAAGTATTTACTGAACACCTATTATGTGCCAGGCACTGCTCCAGGTACTGAGAAACCTGGTGAAGCGTCAACAGGATGGATAAGAGCCCTGGCCTGCCCTCATGGAATTCACTTTCTAGGAGTAAAAAACAACAACAAGGTGAACAAACAGGATCATTTCAACTACGGGGATGGATTGGGAAGACTTTAAGGGGTGAGGTTAGAGGGTGTGGGGGGCGATGTTAGCTACTGGGGGTGGGAGGGCGTCTCCGAAGAGCTGACGTTTGAGCTGAAACCTGAAGGATTTTAGAGCCAACCACGTGCTGAGCCAAGGAAAGAGCACGGTAGGCGGAGAAGCAGCAAGTCCAAAGGCCTGGCAGGAAAACCTCGGGGCGCTGGGGAAGCAAGAAGCTGCTGGGGCCCGAGGAGCCTGACTGAAGGGGAGCGTGTGTGTGGTGAGTTAGGACCACGGGCCCCCGCTGGCGGAAGGGACGGCAGTTTGGAGGGTTTTAAGCCTTGGCATGGCCTGATGTATCATTTGAAAAGACATCCTGGACTGTTGAGTGGAGAATGGAAGGAGGAGACCGGGACTGCGAGCGGAAGCCAGTTAGGAGCTCTTGAGGCCACTCGTCTGAGGACCAGAGCCGGCAGGGTTTTCCGACGGGTTGAGCTGGGAGCGGGGGGGGGGGGGGGGGGGGGGGGGGGGTGAGAGAGGTCAGTGACGATGCGCAGCTTTCGGGCTCGAGCAGCTGCATATGGAGGAGTGGCACCGACTGTCCTGGGGAAGAACGGGGAACGAGCTTGAAGGGATGGGGAGCGTCAGGAGCCTGCTTTGTCGGGGTGAGCGTGAGATCCTATTACACATCTGAGAGACGCCAGTAGGCTAGGTGGGTGTGTATTTATAGGAGTCTGGAACTTAGGGGAAAGGTTGCGATGGAATCTGAGGCATCCCTAGCATGCAGCTGGCGTCTCGAGCCCTGAACGCGATGAGAACACCTAGGGAGAATGTAGAGGGGCCTTAAGACCCAGCGCCAAGCCCACGGCAGTTCAAATTTAGAAATCTGATAGAAAAGGAGGAGCCGGGAGGGGAGACTTTTAACATGTTTATGTGCATTATCACTTGATAAAAGGGAGAGGCAGAATGCAGCATTTCCCAAATCTATCGGACCTTGGGATTTTTTTTTTTCTGTACCAGGGATCGAGCCCGGGACCTCTGTCATGGGAAGCTGGTGCTCAACCTCTGAGCCACACCGACTCCCCATCTTGGAAGCTTTGTCACAGAGCATCTCCCAGGGCTAGGGTCCAAGGAACACACGCTGGGCAACGCCATGCCTTCCCTTGTGAAAGAGCATGTGAAGGTCCAGGTGGCAGGAGGCAAGCCTTCCCCCTCTGCGCAGAGCGTGACTCCCTCGGCGTGGTGGGACCCGGCTGGACTGTCCCTGCGGGAAGCGCGCTGTGCTGCAGCAGTAGGTGGTCAGGCGGGCGCCAGCCAGGGCTCGCTGGGCCAAACCGCGGCGCTGGCAGGCCTGGCCTTGTGACGTGCCCAGTAGCTCCTCCGGGGGAGGACTGAGACGTCAGGTCTGCGGGGAGGCCCAGGGAGTAAACGCGCTTTTCTCATGAAGTCTGTGACATTTTTCGGGCTACCAGCATTTGTCTATTTCTACCTGTATAACGACACCAGGGTGTCATTTGATGCACTGGAGTTAAGTTAGGTAAAGAAATTAATCTTTGCTTTCTAGCTGGTCTTTTTTGATGACAAGGAACAGACACTCACTCGGAGCCCACGGGGAATTACTGAAAGGGGCGCCGTGGTCTGGTGCTGGGTGTGGGGGTCTGAGGCCGCCCCAGGGCAGGATTCGCCCCAGTGCCGGCTCTCCTCCTCCTGCTCTCCCCCGCTCTCTCCCTCTCATGCACGCACAGAGGCTCGAGGCTGGAGGGTCTTTCTCGCCCAGGTACACGCTGAGAACTCGTGATACAGCCCTCCGCTTGTGCACACGGCCATCTGAGCAGACTAGGCCGCGCCTCTCGGTCGTTTGCTGTGTCAAGGAGGAGAGGCTGGGAAGGAGGGACGTCCCGGCGGAGGAGCTCCGGGTGAGAGGTAAAGCTGCCTTCCGGTCTTGTGGAGCTGTAGGCAGGTGCCTTTTGCCAGGGCTTCTGCTGTGGGTTGGGGCCAGGGAGAGACAGGTGACCTTCAAGATCCATTTTTCGACACGTGCAGGCTGATTTTATGATTTTGAGACAGAGTGACTCTGATGGGGCTGGCGGGATTACAGCAGCGATGGAGCTCCATCTTTCAGCACCGGGTCCCCTGCCTGTTTTCCGTTACAGCACGCTGCATTTCCATTTTGAAATGTTTTTATCCCAGCCCATTTTTTCCACATCTATTTGGGTTGCTGTGAAAACACTGCGAGGAAGTGGCATTGCGCAGTGATAAAAGTATGAGCTCTGAAAGCAAAGCGATCTGGGTTTGGATTTAGGTCTACTTTCAGGTTGGCAGTCTCGGAGCAGTTACTTAACCCCTTCTCGGCCTTCAGTTTCCTCGTCTGTAAGAGAGAAATAATAATACCTGCCTTGTAGGGATATGGAGGAGATTAAGTGAGACTGTCAATAAAGTGTCATGGCCATAATAGCTACAGATGTTCCATCTCTCATTCCACAGCTCCTTCTTTCTTAGTTATTTGGGGAGTAAGGAATTACAGCAAAGTGTTCATGAACCAGGATGTGGTAGCCTCATTTTCTGTATAAGTAATATTCATTCAAGAAAACTCGTTTAGTTCAATGCCTCTTGTTGGAAGCCTTTTCCAAATATTAGTCCATGCTCCTCCTTTGGAAAGCACAACATTCCAAACATAATTGAATCTTTCTTGATGATTGAAGACCTTGCCATGCCTCAGGCTTATTATTCAGAATTTGAATTGAGATTGTTCATCTGCTTGGCTAAACATGCAGAAGGTGCAAGATGAGTTGGAATGTGTTGAACTCAGGAAATCTTCTAGAAGTTTGTTTTGAATTGAAATCCCTGTTAACAATTTATTTGCGGTTTAGGCTTCTAAACAGTGCAAACATTCCAGTTATTGTTGAGGATCTTGGTTATTGTGTTCTGGTGAAACTAATGACCAACAGACATTTTTTTCAAGTGTCTGCTTTGTTAAAGGAACCAACTCCAGCACCGTTGTGGACATACGGAAATAGAAAAATCAGTTTGAGTCCTTAGGGAAATTATATTCTCATTAGGAAGGCAACATGTAAACATTAAACTCATAAAAAATTACTTATGGTATATGAACATATTTCAATAAAGCTGCTTAATAAATAAACACATAATCATGCAAGAATAGCCAGAAACAGAAGGTACGAAGAGCAGGGGAAGCATAGAGAGATGGAGAGGTTAAGAACTTTCTTGTTTATTATTATTGAAATAATGAAAATGTTTAATGATGATTGAGGTGATGAATGTACGTACACCTATGTGATTATGCCAAATACCATCCACTTTGGATGAATTGTATGCTTTGTTAGTATGTATCAATAAAATCGATTTGTTAAAAAAGAAATTACCTAACACAAGAGCAAAACACACGGGAGAAGTCTTTGTGAAGAAGCCAGGTCTTGAAATAGGTAACAGATCTCAACCCTGAAGGTCCTTGCTGGGAGGAAGGGCCTTTAAAGCAAAGGGAATAATTTGAATAAAAGCACGAGGACAGGAGAGCTTGGGATAAACTCTTCATTCAGACATCAGTAGGATGAAGTCAAGGCATTTTGCCGGGACAGTTGTCAATAACGTGGTTTTGACGATATGAACTGAATAACGAGAGGTCTTGTCCCTGCAGCTGTGGGAAAGTGTAGCCTGCTGTACATTCTTTGGTGAATTCCTTAGCTCCGTGGGCTGATACTACGTAGGTGGCAGGAGAATCCACAGGGCTTGCAATTTTCCTGTTGTTAGAGGCCTAGACCCTTCCCTTGGACACCAGAGGCGCCAAAGATCCATCCTCCTTGGTAGAGAAGGGGGTGGCTCTGGGCTTGGAACCCGTCCGTCACCCCTCCTGAGGCCTCTCCAGACAGGAGTGTGGAGGAGGGAGTAACAGGTTCATCCACCTCCCCTCTGCTGGCCTCCCCTGCCCCTAGGCTCCCGGCCCAGCCCTGCGCCCTCTCCACCCGACACCGGCTCCTTGCAGGACGTTACGCATCCTGCCATATCCCACTGAAAGGACGGGGGAGAGTGTAAAAACCACAGTGTGAACTATAATCCATGGGTGAAGCAGTGCTCCAAAATGTAGTCACCAAATGCGGTGGATGGGGAAACAGACTTTGGCCCAGTGGTTAGGGCATCTGTCTACCACATGGGAGGCCCGGGGTTTGAACCGCCCAGCGCGAAGGAGGGAGCAGCCTGCCGAGGAATGGCGCCGCCCACACTTCCCGTGCCGCTGACGACAACAGAAGCGGACAAAGAAACAAGACGCAGCAAAAAGACACAGAAAACAGACAACCAGGGGAGGGGAGGGGAATTAAATAAATTTTTTTTAAAAATCTAAAAAAAAAAAAAAATGCGGTGGATGTGCCACAATGATGAAAGAGGTTGTCGATGTGGGAGGAGTGGGGGTGTGGGAGTGGGGTATATGGGAACCTCATATATTTTTTTTAAGATTTATTTATTTATTCTCTCCCCTTCTCCCGCCTCGTTGTCTGTTCTCTGTGTCTATTTGCTTCTGTTGTTGTCAGCAGTACCTGGAATCCGTGTCTCTTTTTGTTGCCTCATCTTGTTGTGTCAGCTCTCCGTATCTGCGGCGCCATTCCTGGGCAGGTTGCACTTTCTTTCGTGCTGGGCGGCTCTCCTTACGGGGTGCACTCCTTGCGCATGGGGCTTCCCTACGCGGGGGACACCCCTGCGTGGCAGGGCGCTCCTTGCGCGCATCAGCACTGCACATGGGCCAGCTCCACACGGGTCAAGGAGGCCCGGGGCTTGAACCGCGGACCTCCCATGTGGTAGACGGACGCCCTAACCACTGGGCCAAGTCGGCTTCCCCATATTTTTTAATGTCACATTTTGTGTGATCTATGTATCTTTTAAAAAAAGAAGATAAAAACCAAAACCAAAACCAAAGGCACTTTCCTCCATGGGGAAGACAGTATCCCACCTACTGGTGAATCGACATACTCCCTCTTTTTTTTTCACAAAGATTTATTTATTTATATTAAAGATTTACTCACTTCTCTTGTGCACCTGATCTGCTGCGTCTCTTATTCTCTTTCCTCTGTATCTCCTTTTGTTGCGCCATCTTGCTGCACCAGCTCTCTGCATGGGCCAGCACTCCTGGGCAGGCAGCACTCTGAGCAGGCCAGCACTCCCTGTGGGCCAGCTTGCCCTCACCAGGAGGCCCGGGACATCGAACCCTGGACCCCCTATATGGTAGGTGGGAGCCCAGTTGCCTGAGCCACAGCTGCTTCCCGACACACTCCCTCTTCATCAAGCGTAAATGAGGGAAGGAAGGAGCCCCCGGGCAGGCCCTGGGCTTGCGGAAGTGGCTCGCCTCCGCAGAGATCAAAGCCGTGGCCCAGCCCTGTGTATTCCACCAGGAAGTACCCGGGCACAGGCCCCATGAGGATGGCTGGATGGACAATGGATGGACCGTTTCCAAGCACTGACTGATCCTGATGAAGAGGAAAGGGACGAGACTCCCAAGCTCAGCCAATCCAGGACGTGGCGTTTTCACTTTGTAAAGCAGCAAGCATTTTACCCAGAATGAGGAGGCTCTCAAAGTTACTCCCTGTCCAAGGCCACGCCTTCCATCTAGTCCCTGTCCCAAACCCGGGTTCTTGGTTGCTGCCCTTCACCTTCAAGCGTAACGTGAACTACTCCCTTTACAGAGAAAAGCCCCTTTCCCAACGTGGCACCGGATCAGAGAGGCAGACCTGGAAGGTGACTTAGAGGTCCTTGCCTTCACCCCGCTGGCCTTCCAGATAAGGAGACTGAGGCCCAGAAGGACGAGGTGGCCTAGATGGCTGTAGGAATGGAAGGGGTGGCAGGAGGTTGTAAGAGTCATGTCATGCTTTAGAGTTAATGGACTATGATCTCCTAGTAAAACATCTGTGATACAGATGGCATTATCGTGTCCATTTCACAGGTGAGGACACTGAGGCCCAGAGAATTGCCCTATAAAAGAGCATATGCTGGGGAAGTGGACTTGGCCCAGTGGTTGGGGCATCCATCTACCACATGGGAGGTCCACGGTTCAAACCCCGGGCCTCCTTGACCCGTGTGGAGCTGGCCCATGCGCAGTGCTGATGTGCGCAAGGAGTGCCCTGCCACGCAGGTGTGTTCCCCACGTAGGGGAGCCCCACGCGCAAGGAGTGCACCCCGTAAGGAGAGCCGCCCAGCGCGAAAGAAAGTGCAGCCTGCCCAGGAATGGCACCGCCCACACGGAGAGCTAACACAACAAGATGACGCAACGAAAAGAAACACAGATTCCCCTGCCGCTGACAACAACAGAAGCGGACAAAGAATATGCAGCAAATAGACACAGAGAACAGACAACGGGGGTTTAGGGGGGGAAGGGGAGAGAAATAAATAAAAAATAAATCTTAAAAAAAAAAGAGCATATACTTTGTCAGGGAAACTGGCCCACAACAAAGCCTAGTCCCCTAAAGTGCCAGACCCTGCTGCCAAGGGCTGACATACAAAGATCAACAGAACACAGCCTGTGCCCTTGTGTCGAGCGGGGGAAGCGGGCAGCTCCCCCAGGCTACGCCCGGGGCGCCCGAATGCTGGAGCCCTCCAGGACCAAGTCCTCTGCAGCCCGCTGGCACCCTGCAGCCACGGCTAGCTCTTCAGAGGAAGCTGCGCTTTAAAGGGCGCTGACTCAAGAGTCTCCGTAACGCGAAACTGAATGAAGCATTGACTCAAGATTGCAGGGGCATTTGGGGCTTAGCTCACAGTGGAACGGGGGGCAGGGGCCGTGGTGTTCAGATCTCTTCCTGTCCTGTCTCTTACTATTCTTTGTGAACAGTGTGAAAGAATCTGATCAGCACCTGGATCATCCCTTCATGGACAGTGAACTTTTGTTCATCTAAGTCAGGGTCGGCAAACGCCTGCCGAAGTGTTCAATCCAGCCTGCCACCTGCTTGTGTGTGACACTCAAGTTAAAAACAGTTCTTACATTTTAAAAGGGGTGGGGGGAAAGAGTCAAGAGAAGAACGATAATTCATGACATATGAGGAATACATGAAATTTAACCTCAGTGGCCACAGATAAAGTTTTACTGGAACACAGTTACTCTTCTCCTTTGTGTATTGTTTCTGGCTGCTTTTGTGCTATACAATGGTGGGATTGAGTCACGGTGACAGAGAGGCCGTGGTCGGCAGAGTACAAGCCACTAACAGTCCAGCCCTTGACAGCAAACCTTTGTCAGCCCCGGTCTGATCACACTGGAACTGGTTCTGTTCATAGCCTTCTCTCCAGCTCGACTTCTCAGCTTAGGGAAGGAAGGGTCCACTTCGCCCAGAACGATGCTTTTCTCCTGGTTGGCACTCAGTAAAGGTTTTGTGGAAGGAGAGAGAAAAGCCAGTGAATGCTGTGCGCTTGGATAAGTCAGTTCTCTCTGGGCCTCAGTTTCCCCTTTTGTGAAATGAGAGAGTTAGCTAAGATCCTGTCCTGTCTAGTTCCAACATTCTATATTTTAAGTGAAGGTGACTATGGTCCAAAATAAATAACATGTTCCATTAGCTGTTTCTCCAACTTTGGGATTGCCTTTGGTGAACCTGACTTTTTTTTTTCAGGTACTGGGACTGGGGATTGAACCCAGAACCTCGTGTGCAGGAGGCTGGTGCTCAGCCACGGAGACACATCAGCTCCCCTGAGTTGGCTTCCTCTAGTGTTTGCTCGTTGTTTGTTCATTGTTTGCTCGTTTCCCTCCCAAGATGGCTCCTTCATCTGCCTGCTCATTGTGTTCACTCATAGCATCTGTTCATTTTGTCTGTTAGTTCTGCTCACTGTCTGCTTGTCTTCTTTGGGAAGCACTGGGAATATAATCCTGGACCTCCCTTATGGGAGGCAGGTGCCCAACTGCAAGAGCCACATCCACTCCCTGCTCATTGTGTCAGCTTATTGCATCTACTCGCTGTGTCAGCTCATTGTGCCTGCTTGTATTCTTTAGGAGGCACCAGGAACTGAACACAGGACCTCCCATGTGGCAGGCAGTCTCCCAATTTCTTGATCCACATTTGCTTCCTTGATGGTTTGTTTTTGTTCATTGTCTGCTTGTTGTCTGCTCATTGTTCATTTTTCTTTAGGGGGCACTGGGTACCGAGTCTGGGACCTCCCATGTGGGAGGCAGGCACTCAACTGCTTGAGCCACATCTGCTCCGCCCTTCTGACAGTTGGTTGGTTTTCCAGGTTCATCAGTACCATGAAGAGGATGCCCTGCCCCACTGACATTGCCAAGGTGTACGATGCGTGGGGCGCTCGTTGCACGCGGTGCATAACTCATCATTAACCAATGGCTTCCATTTCTCGTGTCTGTCGGCCCTGTGTGAGTCTTGTGACGGAACAGTTTTCTCAGGGCCTGTTCACTTCTAAGAGTCTGAACTTGTAGAGGCCAGAGACGACACTCTGGCTTTGCGGCCACGTCAAGATGCGTACATATGGCAGCGCCAGAAAACAGCCATCCGCCTTACTCAGAAAACCTTCCTACTTAGCAAAACTTATTACTTAAAAATCAGAGCAATTTCAAACCGAATGGAGATGGGAAGTCCAAACCTCACGAGTGCACATGTGAAGGCGGTGTTCAGAGAGCACCTTCATGGCGACTGGCCGGGCCCGGCGCACTCCCAGGAGGCTGGTGGCCTCTGTCCAGCCCTGTCATCGCTGAGCAGGGGCAGAATCTTAGGATTGAGCATCTGGATAAAAGTGTGAGTGTGGCCTGAGCCACCCACATGTGATAGGTGAAGCCTGCTCTGGACCCCTCTGCTCCCTGTCCTGCCCCTTTCTCCCCATTTCTAATACCACTCACGGGCTTTTCGGGGCCTCTGCTGGGGTGCACCCTGCATGGGGAAGCACCCAAGGTCCCTGTCCAGCATCGCCCTTCCCTTCCCTTTCTGAATGAAGGGTAGTGAGGGACAGTTACAGGTGCAAAGCACTTAGAGTCCTGTTAGTCTGAGGCCCCGCTCCTCCAAGGGGAGCCTTGGATTCGGTTATCTGCTACCTGGCGATAATATTCACGATAAATGGAGATAGCACTCCCCACCCGCTTCTGTGGGCAAGGACTGAGGCTAGTTATTTCTCTTCGTAGCGCACTCTGCTCGGTACCTAACATGGCAGACACTTGACATATCCTCCTGAACTAAATTAAGCTGACTTTGCATATAATCTTGCGTGGATCATGAAATGCAGGGTGTTTGAGCTCAAAGGAACTCAACGACCCATTCAGTTCCGCAAATGCACAGACGCTCCTCACTCCCAATTCCTGTTTCTGAGCAGAAATGGCTCACAATGTTCACAGTCACAGCAGTCTTTGCAGCCGAGCGTCTTTACTGACTTGAGCATCGCAATCTTCCACATAGCTCCCTGGGAAGCCACTACGAGGCCACTGCAATTATCACTGGAGAAAAAACAAACAAATCCTACTTACCATGCTAGATTGAGTCCAACTGCCATGTTGTAAGTCAAGAAACCCAGACTCACAGAGGAATGGCCAGGGCCACAGAATCATTTGCAGGGTGAGCTGGAACGAGCATGTAGGCTTCTAGGCTGTTTATCCACATCTAGCCACTGCACAGCCTCTGTATTCTTTTTTTCCTTTCCTAAAGATTTACTTATTTCTCCCCTCCCTCATTGTTTGAGCTCTCTGTCTGCTTTCTGTGTCTGCTCATCTTTTTTTTTTTTTTAAGATTTCTTTCTTTCTTTCCCCTTTCCTCTCCCCGCCCCTGTTCTGCTCTCTTGTGTCCATTTGATGTGTGTTCTTCTGTGTCCGCTTGCGTTCTTGACGGCACCGGGAATGTGTGTCTCCTTTTGTTACGTCATCTTCCTGCATCAGATCACCGTGTTTGCAGTGCCACTCCTGGGTGGGCTGCGTTTCTTTTTTCATGCGGGGTGGCTCAATGTGGGGCGCACTCCTTGCACATGGGGCTCCCCTACACGGGGGACACTCCTGTGTGGCATGGCACTCCTTGTGTGCAGCAGCGCTGCACGTGGGCCAGCTCACCACATGGGCCAGGAGACCCTGGATTTGAGCCCTGGACCCTCCATATGGTACTTAAATGCTCTATCAGTTGAGCCACATCTGCTTCCCATTGTTCTTTTTTTTTTTAAAGATTTATTTACTTGTTTATCCACCCCCCCCCCCGACTTGTTTCATCTGCTTGCTCTCTGCTCTTTCTGTGTTCTCTCTGTGTTCCTCTGTGTCTGCTTGTCTTTTCTTTAGGCAGCACCAGGAACTGATTGATCCTAGGATCTCCTGGAGTGGGAGACAGGTGCTCAGTCTCTTGTACCACCTCAGTTCCATGGTCTGCTGCAACTCTTTTTTTTTATAGGTTTATTTTATTTATTTCTCCCCCCCGCCCCCCATTCCCCCTGTTGTCTGCTCTCAGTGTCCATTCACTGTGTGTTCTTCTGTGTCTGCTTCTATTCTCATTAGGCAGCTCCGGGAGCTGATCCTGGGACCTTCCAGAGTGGGAGAGAGGCAATTACCCCCTTTGCCACCTCAAGTCCCTGTTCTGCTATATCTTCTTATTTTCTTCTCCTCTATATCTCTTGTGGTGTCATCTTGCTGCGCCAGCTCTCCGCGTCGGCTGGCACTCCTGCATGGGGTGGCTTTCCTGCTCTGGGCAGCATTCCCACGCAGGGCGACACTCCTGCACAGGGCGGCCTTTTTGTGCAGGGCAGCACTCCTGTGTGTGCCGGCACTCGCGCGGGCCAGCTCACCTCATGGGCCAGCGTGCCCTTATCAGGAGGCCCTGGGCATCGAACCCTGGAGCTCCTATACAGTAAACGGGAGCCCAATTGGTTGAGCCACATCCATTTCCCTGCTGTGTATCTTTTTTTTTTTTTTAAGATTCATTTATTTATTTATTTATTTATTTATTTATTTATCTATTTATTTATTTATTTCTCTCTCCTTCCCCCCCACCCCGGTTGTCTGTTCTGTGTGTCTATTTGCTGAGTCTTCTTTGTCCGCTTCTGTTGTCAGCAGCACGGGAATCTGTGTTTCTTTTTTGTTGCGTCATCTTGTTGTGTCAGCTCTCCGTGTGTGCGGCACCATTCCTGGACAGGCTGCACTTTCTTTTGCACTGGGCGGCTCTCCTTACGGGGTGCACTCCTTGTGCGTGGGGCTCCCCTACACGGGGGGCACCCCTGAGTGGCAGGGCACTCCTTGCGCATCAGCACTGCGCATGGGCCAGCTCCACACGGGTCAAGGAGGCCCGGGGTTTGAACCGCAGACCTCCCATGTGGTAGGTGGATGCCCTAACCACTGGGCCAAGTCTGCCGCCCCCTGTGTCTCTTATTATCTCTCCTCTGTGTCTCTTTTTGTTGCATCATCTTGCTGTGCCAGCTCTTCATGGGGGCACTCCTGCATGGGCCAGCATTACATTCGGGCCAGCCCTCTGCACAGGCCAGCTCACCACGTAGACCAGTGTGCCTTTTACCAGGAGGCCCCAAGAATCAAACCCTGGACCTCCTATATGGTAGACAGGAGTCCAATTGCTTGAGCCACATCTGTTTCCCTGCTCATCTTCTTAGGAGATACCAGGAACCAAGCCTGAGACCTCCCATGTAGGAGGGAAGTGCCCAATTATTTGAGCCACAACCACTCCCTGCTTGTTGTGTCTCTCTTTGTGTCTCCTCATTGTGTCATCTTGTTGTATCAGCTCACCGTTCCAGGCCACTATCTTGCTGGTCTTCTTTAGGAGGCACCAGGAATGGAACCGGGGACCTTCCATGTGGGATGCAGGCTCCCAGATGCTTGAGCCACATCTGCTCCTTCCTTTGTATTTTTTTTTAACTTTTCCATTACTCCAAACAGAACTTTGTACCCATTAAGTATGATGCTTTACTTTTTTAAGAAAAAGATTTCTTTCTTTCTCAGTGCCCCCTCGTTGTTTGTGCTGGATTTCTGCTTGTCTTCTTTTTTTGCATAATCGCTTGAGCCACCTCCACTCCCCCCACCCCCTGTATTCTACCAGAAGTCTCAGTGCCTACATGCCAAGGCGGGAGCCCTGGGAGGATTTCCAGCAAAAGCAAAGGAGGCTTTCTTTGTTTTGTTTTGCTTTGTTGTTGCTGTGGTTGTATGTGTGCGTGTGTAAGGCAGGAGGGCCTTAGAAATTCTCCAGTCCTGTGGCCCCCTCCCTGGTAATTCCGAGGGCAAATCAGTTACTCAGCACACTTTCCCTGAGGTCCTCTTTTCCAGACAAGGTGCAGGATTTCCCAGGTCCAGGAGGCTAAAAGGAGGCCTCTGCCCTCAGGGCCTGCGGACCCCAAAACAAAGAGAAGGAAACAAAACAGGGTGCTAAGGGAGCTGGCAGAGACAGCGCAGTGCCTTCAAGGCCGAAGGGCACAGTCTTTCACTACCCACGAGTCCCAGAGGGCTGAGCAGAAGGCACTTCAGGACTGGTTCTCCCACCAACAGTTCCGGTTCCCCCAGGCCAGAAGAGAAAGGTGCTCCTCAGCTTTTACCCAGAACCTGCACTGAGGAGGCCCCACAGGGCGCAGGCTGGGACTGGAAGGAGCCCTCCTGGAGGGAAAGGGCGGGAGGGGAGGAGAGGGGCTGCAAGAGAAGCTCGAGGAGCCTGCTTTGTGGGCATCTTCAAAGCTGGATAAGACAGACAGAAATAGTTGGGACACGACAGAGCTATCCAGTGCTCTTCAGAGGATCAAATAAGTGCAGCCAGGCCCGGAGAAGGGAGAGGGAGCTTCCCACTGCCGGCTGGGACCGAACCACTGACAACCCGGCGGAGTCGGAACCCGCGGTGGTGGCTCCCCTCCTTCTCCTTTTTTTCCTTCTCCTCTTCCTCCTCTCCCTCCCTCCCTTCCTCCCTCCCTCCTTCCTTCCTCCCTCCCTACCTTTTATTTTCCCCATTCCCCTCCTTCCCACCCCCACTGGTTTTGCTGTCTGTATCCATTTCCTGTGTGATCTTCTGTATCTATTTCTCTTTTTGTCTTCTCATTTTCTCCCCATCTAGGATTGACCAGGATTTGATCCTGGGGACCTCTGATATGGAGAGAGGTGCCCGTCCATTGCACCACCTCAGTTCCTGGTCTCTGCTGTGCTTCACCTCGACTCGCCCTTGTCTCTCTCTTGATGCGTCGACATCCTGCTGCGTGACTCACTTGCGGGGCACTGGTTCACCACGTGGGCACTCGTGCGGGCAGTGGCTCGCCACATGGGCATGCTTTCTTTTCTTCTTTCCCACCAGGAGGCCCCAGGGGTTGAACCCAGGTCCTCCCATGTGGTAGGTAGAGGCTCTATCAGTTGAGCCACATCCGCTTCCCTCTTTTTCTTCTTCCCTCCCCTCCCCCTCCCCCTTCCTTTCCCTCCCCTCCCCCTCCTCCTCTTCCTCCTCCTCTTCCTCTTCTTCTTAATTTAGAGAAGTTGTGGGTTTACAGAATAATCATGCATAAAATTCTGTCAAAATTCAAGTTAGAAGTGAAAGGTCAACAATACAATGACCTGCCCAGCTGAAGGAGGCCTGGGAATCAAGTTCTTTATGGACCCTCTTGTTAGGGGACCCGAGTCTAAACCCCAGCCTTACTCCACGGGGTGCCCTCTGCCACTGCGTGCCATCTGTTTAGGCCACCCTTCTGTCACCAGTGC
This sequence comes from Dasypus novemcinctus, assembly GCF_030445035.2. Taxonomy (NCBI): domain Eukaryota; kingdom Metazoa; phylum Chordata; class Mammalia; order Cingulata; family Dasypodidae; genus Dasypus; species Dasypus novemcinctus. Next base: position 120,055,421 of record NC_080682.1, read on the forward strand.
CTAGAATAGTACTTGGCACCTGGTGGACGTGGAGTAAGTATTTATGGAATTTGTTTTTTAAAGGATGCATTTTTACTATGACAACCACACACTCTAGGTATTTTTCAGTCTCTAAAATATCATGTCCTTTAGTTGCCATTAGGACACCTGTGTTTGCCATACATCTGGAGTTCTGATTTAGAAAATACTGTACCAGAACCCACAGGCACAACCTAGGAAAACTTCATTCTCATTTTCAAACCGTCTCCCTTTGCCGGCTGGAGTGCTCGGAAGGGTGGGAGGGAGTGGGGCTTGTGGGGAGCGCAGCGTCCTGGGCTGCAGGCCTCAGCCCCTCCCTGCCTCATGGCTGGCTGCCCTGTGGACCCCACCGGGCCAGGCCCTCTGGCTGCGCTTGCCCCATGCACTCACAGGTCCTGGGAGCCGGGTCAGAGTGGAACGCGCCGGCCTCTCGGAAAGGACACAGATGGGGCGTTCGTGGCCTTGTTTGGTTCTTGCTCGAGCTCTGCGGCTCTCTTGGGAGAGGAAGCGTTCCACAGGGGCAGGGCCTAAGAGTGTGCTGCTTGACAGCAGCCTCTGCCCGACCCCGCCGGGACGGACGGGCCTTTCAAAGTGGCTGTCTCTATCAACCCAGCGCAGTGAAAATCGTCAGCAGCCCCATGCGCTCTATTTTTTAACCATTCCATTTTTCGTTTGGGGCTCAGATGTCAAAAGCACTGGGTGCACGTAGGGATTTCTGTTTTGTTTCATTTCTGAGTTGAGGAACAGGCTTGCTCGGAACTCTGACTTTTCATAGTTTTTTAAAACAAATCAGTTTTATTGATACATATTAATAAAGCATAAATCTATCCAAAGTGTAAAGTCAATGCTACCTGGCAGAATCGCATAGTTGTGCATTCATCACTTCAATCATTATTAGAGCATTTTCATTATTCCAATAATAACAAAAAACAAAAACCAGACAAACAAAAATTCATCATTTCTCAATCTCTCTGTGCTTCCCCTGCAGTGCACAGTTACTATTCTGCTTCTGTCTCTCTAGTTTATTTGTATTTATATTTTGTAAAAATGGTTTTATATATGCACTGTCACCCATATTCATATTCCATATGAGGATTCACTGTTATATCATCCCATGTTACGTTTTTTAGCTTTCCTTCTAGTATTATGCATGCCCTTAGACTCTCCCTTTCAGCCACTGTCATACACATACATACAGTAGCTCTGCTAGTTATAAACTCTGTGATATGCTTTCTCCACTTCAATTCATTTCCAAAGATTTACAACCAACCTTTTTTTAGCCAATTCTGCAGATTAAGCCTCAGCTTTCCATTTCTACCCTCATTTTATTTTCTGGTGACCTATATTCCAATTATTAATTCCTTGAGTTTACACAATATACTTAGTTCATAATACTGCAAACATACAGTTTTTGTCCTTTTGCGTCTGGCTTGCTTCACTCAACATAATGTCCTCCAGCTTTATCCATGTTGTCATATACTTCACAACTTCCTATCTTCTCATGCTGCATTATTCCATTGTGCGTATGCACCACAATTTGTTTATCCATTCATTGGTTGATGGACACCTGGGTTATTTCCATCTTTTGGTGGTTGTGAATAACGCTGCTATGAACATCAGTGTGCAGACATCTGTTCGTGTCACTGCTCAGTTCTTCTGGGTGTATGCCTTCTAGTGCTATTGCCAGGTCACAGGGCAAGTCTATGTTCAACTGCCTTAGGAACTGCCGACAGTCCTCCACAGAGGCGGTACCATTCTGCATTCCCACCAACAGTGAATCAGCGTTCCTGTCTCTCCACATCCTCTTCAGCACTTGCAGTGGTCTGACTTTTTAATGGTAGCCCCTCTAATAGGTATGAAATGATATCTCTTTGTAATTTTGATGTGCATTTCCCTAATCACTAGTGATTGCGAACATTTTTTCATTTGTTTTTTTACCATTTGTACTTCTTTGGCAAATGTCTATTCAAATCTTTTGCCCATTTTTAAATTAGGTCATTTGTCTCTTTATTGCTGAGTTGTAGCATCTCTTTATAGATCATGGTTATTAAACCCTTATTGGATATGTGATTTCCAAATATTTTCTCCCATTAAGTAGGCTGTCTTTTTACTCCTTTGACAAAGTCCTTAGAGGTGCAAAAGTGTTTAATTTTTTAAAATTTTATTTATTTATTTAGTTCTTTATTCCCCCCCCCTTGTTGTTTACACTCACTGTCTGCTCTCTGTGTCTGTTCGTTGTGTGCTCTGTGTCTGCTCATCTTTTTTTTTTTTTAAGGAGGTGCAGGGAACTGAACCTGGGACATCCCATGGGGGAGGGAGGTGTCCTTGAGCCACATCTGCTCTCTGCTTGTTTTGTCTCATTGTGTTTCCTTGTTGCACCATCTCACTGTGTCATCTTGTTGCATCAGCTCATTGTGCTGGCCTGTTACGTCAGCTTGCTGTCTTGCTCATCTTTAGGAGGCACTGGGAACCAAACCCAGGACCTTCTATGTGTTAGGCAGGTGCCCAACTGCTCGAGCCACATCCACTTCCCCAAAAGTGTTTAATTTTGAGGCAGTCCCTTTTATCTACTTTTTCTTTTGTTGCTCATGTTTTGGGTGTAAGATTTAAGAAACTATCACCTATCACAAGGTCTTGAAGATGTTTTCCTACATTTTCTTCTAGGAGTTTTACGGTTCTCACTTTTATATTGAGGTCCTTGATCCATTTTGAGTTAATTTTTGCATAAGGTGTGAGACAGGGATCTTCTTTCTTCCTTTTGGACATGCATATCCAGATTTCCCAGCACCACTTGTTGAATAGGCTGTTCTGGCCCAGCTGAAAGGGCTTTTTTGAGTTGAGGAAGGCCCGTGTGCAGAACTCCGACTTTTCATAGCTTTTCTCCCTCTTCCTCTCCTCTCCCCTTTAGAATTTTGAATTCCTTCTGTATTCAGAAAACAGTGTTGAAGGCTCTTAATATTAATAGTTTCACCATCCTCTCACTCACCCAAACAAAGCCTTCAAAATCCTCTCCTCTACTTCTCTCACCACTCCACTCTCAAGTCCTCTTGATTCTCCCCTAAATTATTCTCACAGGCGTCCCCCTACCTGGCTCCTTCGCGGGGGTTCTCCGTCCGAGCTGGCCTCACAGCCCCTCCTGCCTCCGGCTCCTCGGCGCAGCCTTCACCCCGCTGAGCTGCTCGGGCACGGGCGACGGCACCCTGCTCCTCGGAAGCCACCGGCAGCTCCTCATCCCGCAGACAGCGGGGTACGAAATCCTCACCAAGTGTTCCAGGTCGCGTGCGTCTTGCCAACGCTTCACCTGCCGACCTGGTGCAAAGTGAACTGCACAGAAGAGAAATACGGCTATTAAAGAAACGGGCTGTGTCGCATAAAAACTGTGGTCCAAAACTTCACTGCAGAAAGAACATGCACACACCCTCCCGTGGCGGGGAGGTGCGCGGTCGTGGAGGTGGCTCTCCCGGGCCTCGCCGACCCTGCCATTGCCCCCAGCGTGGGAACCTCGCCTGCAGAGTCTGTGGCAGTGGGGGACTGCGTTCACGCTCTCCCCTTTAAAAGGAGTTTAAAAAGGAAGTGTACGTATGTATATGTGTGTGTCCCAGTATAAATAGAGATATGTATGCGCATATAGTGTTATAAATGGTGGTTAGGATTTCCAGCAAGCCCACCGATGTCTATTCAATACGTAATTGTAGGGGAACTATTATACATGTACAGTAAAAAAGAAAAGAAAACATTACTTTGCAATGCTAATAAATAAATAAATAAAACAGGAAAAACACCAAAATTTAAAACAATATTTAAGAAACGTATCTTTACTATTGGCTCTTGAGGGGGAGGTAGACAAAATAAGTAGACATCCATCTGTCCTAATAGCTAATATTTACTCTGTGTTTATAGTTCAGACCCTATTCTAAGAGCTTTAAAAGTTTTACATGTATTTAATCTCACAACCACCTAGATATTATTATTTTCCCCCATTTAAAAAATAAGGAAACTAGGTTCAGGGAAGCTAAAAACAAAAACAAAACAACAAAAAACGTGCCCAAGGTCGCAGAGTGGTTTCACCACCCAAAGTTCCTGCTGCTCATGACAGCTCTGTACGGAGAGCCCCTTGAGCATAGCAATAGTCAAGGCCAGTTAACAGTAGATGCACAGGCAGTACCGAAAGCTGTCGGGATTACACTGGGTGGGGAACAAAGCCTTGTGGCCAGGCCTGGGTATTGGATCTAGGATGTTTCGTTGAAGCCCTTTTGATGCTAACAATATTTTGACATTCACACTTCATTCAATACTATACAGGAAAAAAGAAAAACATTAAATTTTCAGCTTTTAAAAAAAATCTTCAAATTTTCTGTGCAAAAGAAACTGCTCCATTGATGAAGTGAGCGTCGGATAGAGGGTATTCACGGGTGGGACAGAAGTCAAAGACATGGGGGGAAATGGTGACGCTTGAAAATGGGATGAGAGCATCGCACACATTATTCGTTTATTTTGTTTAAAAGCTGGGGAGTGGATGTGGCTTGAGCGGTTGAGCACCTGCACATGGGAGGTCCTGGGTTTGGTTCCCAGCACCTCCTAAAACCAAACAACAACAGCAACAACAACAACAACAAATAAAAATAAAAACAAGCAAACAAATGAAATAAACTCAGTGGAGCCAAAGCGGCTCAGTAACTGAGCACCAGCTTCCCACATACAAAGTCCCAGGGTTCAATCCCCGGACCCGGTATCTTAAGGGAAAAAAAAAAAGTGATAGTTGATTTGCTTGAGTTTTTGGGTCTCAAAATATCCATGGTGACAAAATGGTCTCCTTCCACCAGGGACTTGCAGGAGGAAGTGGTCAGGAGGTGTGTGCTAACCACAGCCCACCTCAGGCAGGGGGAAGCCTTTGGCCAAGGGTGGACAGCCCTTTCTGTTCCTGTTGTTCAGAAAGGGCAAAAAATCAAAATACCACTTTTGCAATGGGTGAGTTTACAAAATAGCAGGAAATGTGACAAGACTTGAAAGGCCAGACACACTTTTGAAACAAAAAAAGCAATATCTTTTTTGTTTTGGTGCTATGTTTTCCATTTGAAAATTGGGATTATCTGATGAAGCAGTTATCATCTCTGGTATTTTCTGTGGATCAAGACAAAGAAAATATTGTGAGAAAACTGGGATACAGAATCGGGTTTAAATCTAGTCTCCACCATTTGCCAGCTGTGTGACACCAGGCAAATCTCAACCTCTCTGAACTTCAGTTCTTTCCTTGATTAAAGGGGAATACAACAACTAAATTCTTCAGCAATCAGTAAATATTCATCAAATGGCACGAGAGTGGTTGCATATTTGTATTTTTTACTTCTCTGTATTTCTTAGCATTTCCACCAGGAATAAATATTGCTTTTGTAACTAGAAACAAAAACAATAAAACGTGTTTTTTCCAAGGACAGGCCCATTTTCTCAGTTTCGTGTTTGTCCCCCCCCACACACACACCTTTGTCTCTTCCACATCCCTGCTCCTGCTGCTTAAAGCTGGGGCCCTCTCCCTGCAGCCACATTCGGGGTGCCAGCTGCCCTCTCCACCTCGGCGAGCCCGTCGCTGGGGCCAGCTCGCTCAAGGCTGAGCTCAGCCCTAGCTCCGTGCCCACCGGCCAGCACTGTTCTCTCCATTACCGATTGCTTCTCATCGTGCCACGCCCTCCGCCTGCCACTCAGCCGGCCTCCCCCCACCCCCGTCCTTGGGGGGCCCCCTTTTCCTCCCTTCTCCTCTCGTTCACTCAGCACCGAGGTCTCGAGGCCCCGGCCCGGGCTGCAGGAGTGGAGCCCGCGGCTGGTCTCTGAACAGCAGGGAGAGGGCCGAGGGCCTGGAAGGAAGCCGAGCTGTGGCAGGAAACCGGCTTCTGAACGTGACGCTGCCCGTTCTTCTCTTTCCCTTTAGAGTTTCAGGCCTCTGGGTCCCAGATCTCCACTATTTGCCTCCTGCAGCTGCCTTAGCAGTAAGAGAGAAGGTGCACAGAGGGGCTCAGGGCGGGCTTCCTCCAGCCTCAGAAACGCCTGGCGCGACCCGGGGGCGTTGGCAGTTCTGAGCCCCCTGGTCTGCTGCACCTCTCACCTGCACCTCTCACCTGCCAGATCTGTGCTTGCAGTCATGGACGCCGGCAAAGGCCGAGGTGCCGGGATCCTCCTGAGTAGGCGGCTTTCTGGGAGCGTGAGATGTGGTTCTTCAGCTTCCTCGCAAACCCCATCCTGCTCGTTTGTTCCTGGCTCAGTAAACATCGCTGCCGCCCAATGCCCAGTCAAAAGTCCAGGAGTGGGAAGTGGAGGTGGCTCAACCAGTCGGGCACCCGCCTACCACACGGGAGGTCCCAGGTTCGGTTCCTAGTGCCTCCTAAAGAAGACGTGCAGAAGCCAGCACCTGCCACGAGAGCTAGACGCCGCACCCCACAGCACCGAGCAGATGCCTGAATGAGCAAGTGTCACAATGAGCAGGCGCCACAGCCCACGGGGAGCCGATGTGGCTCAGGCCCGAGGCGCTCGCCTCCCACGTGAAGGGTCCCGGGTTCGGGTCCCGGGTTCAGTTCCCGGTGCCTCCTGGCAAAACAATCAGCCGACCAGGAGCAGACAGACGAGAGAACCACCCAGGGCAGGAGGGGCGGGGGTAAATTTAAATAATTAACCTTAAAACAAAAACCATCTAGGAGTCATCCTGGACTACTGTCCCACCCCCTGCCCTCATCTGACCCTCACACGGCCCTCCTCGCTCCACCCCTTAGAAGGGTCCTAAGCCATCTGCTCCTCTCCGCCTCCAGGGCTACCACCTGTCCCGACAGCCGCTCGCCCGCCCGCTCACCGGGCCAGGGAGCCCACGGGTCAGCTCTGGAGGTAAAGAACACGTGATCCCCACGACAGGGGCCGAGGAGGAGCCGGGCTCCTGACCCCACGTGCCCCACGGCACGGCCGGCTCAGGCGCCCATTCATTCAGAACAGCAGGTCGATGCCTGCCAGGGCCAGCCGCGGGGCCTGCCTTCCTCGGTGGCCTCTCCACAGTCACCTCTGGGGACGGCTCCTCGAGTGGCCTTTGATTTCCTGCCTGTTACCCGATGTCCCTTCACCTCTGAGGAGTCACAACAGCGGACAGAGCAGGGCACCTCCCAGGCCCCTCTGCTCCTTTCATCCCAGGAACCCACGAGTGGGCGCCCGGGCGTCCCAGCCGCCAGCGGCGTCTGAGCTAGCCAGGCTAACGGAAACCACGCTGCAGAGGCACAGCTCGGGGCCAAGATCTGCTCGAGGCCCGCAGCTGAGCCACAGCCGAGTGAAAACTGTCCTAGGGACCAAGCTCCTCAGTCTGAGGGAAAAGAGCAAGAAGGCTGAGCTGGTTCCGTTTTCATTCCTATCACACACCACGACTTCTCAGAAAGGAGAAGTGGCCCCAGTGTGCCCAGGATGCCACTGATTCGTTCAACACATGCTCACAAAGGTGCGCTATGTGGAGGCCTTGGGGGAGGTGGTAGGCTAATGGGATCTCATCTCATCTGTTATTAGTGTCCTTTCAAATATATTCATTTCTGGGTTCAAACTGCAAATACAAGATTAAAGACTCAAGGATTCTAGGAGACATAAAGGCCAAGGCCTTTAGGAGAGCCCTAAAGCAACCTTTGAATCCCTCTCACACCTCCGTCCAGGGCTCGTGGGGCCTCTCCTTGGGCGCCTTCACTGGTGAGCAGTGTACTACCTCAAAGTGACCTGTCCTGTTTCAAAGCACCAGCCGGGGCTGGAAGGCTTTTCCCGTGTTGAATCAAAATCGGTTTCCCTAAAACTTGCCCTGTTGCGCTCCTGAGCCTCCAGCAGGACAAGAACTTCTCTTCTGCTCTGAGTCAGCCCTGGGGTACGTGAAAATGGTTATCAAACCCCCAAGCATTCTCTTCTCCGAGTCAAACATCTCCATTTGCTTCCACCTTCCCCACAAACATGGGCTCAAGTTCCTTCTCTGGTCAAACGGCCAACAGAGCTGCTCCCTCCCACTCTGTGGAAGCCTGAGGGGAGTCTTCACGAAAACAAGACCATTTTCCTTGATCCTCCCATCCCGAGCTCAGAGCTCATGTGGCTATCCAGCAGCCTTCTCCCGCCCCTGCGGTGCTACCGCAGGTCCCACTCTGAATACGGCTTTGAGACAAGCAGGCCAACTTTATTAATAACCGAGCGCTAATAACACCCAGCCTTCAAGGCGGCTGCGACTATGCGAAGATATAATGAGTGTTGAATTAAATACTTCAACGAGATGGAACACCCCTCATGCTAGACACAGTGCTGGGGTACAGTCCTGAAGAAGACAGAAAACACCTCTGCCCCTAAGGCCCAAAAGCCTAGAACCTGAAGAGGAGCCACTCGGCAAGGGTGGTGATGTATGAACTGAAGCTGGGGGGTTCCCCAAAGGCAAATCCTCATGACCTAAATTTCTGTACCTGGAAACAAAATAATGGTACCAGGTGTTATGCTTATCATCATGATTAGCATCTATTCAACCATTTTTAAAAAGATTTTATTTATTTATTTCTCCCCACCTCCTCATTGTTTGCACTTGCTATTGTCTGTTGGTTTTCTTTTTTAAGAGGCACTGGGAAATGAACCTGGGGCCTCAAGAGTGGGAGGGAGGCACCCAATCACTTGAGCCACCTCCACTCCCTGCTTTGTCGATCTCTCATTATGTTTTCCTCCTTGTGTATCTTGTGTCAACTTGTTGCATCAGCTCACTTGCGCCAGCCTGTCATGTCAGCTTGCTGTCTTGCTCGTCTTCTTAGGAGGCACTGGGAACCGGACCCAGGATCTCACATGTGGAAAGCAGGAGCTCAATCGCTGGAGCCCCGCATCCGCTTCCCGCATCCATTTTAAAGCTGACAAGAGCCTCTAGGTGTCACAATTCTTATGGAAACAATGCTTTTAGAAATGGAGGCCACAGGTTCAGATATTTGGCATGTGTGCTCGGCGGAGGGAGCCCACGGGAGAAGCTAACACCTGGGGGGTTACGACTGAAGGCCATTCCAGGCAGCAGGCTACGGTCCCAGGACCGAGAGCCTCTAGAACAGGGAAACCGGCACGGCTGGCAAAGGGGCCGCCCCTCACTGGTCGGCCCCAGCGCGTTTGTGGGGACTGGTGCTAAGCAACCCACAGGTGGCCTGCTTCCAGGTCTGGGTGTCTCAGGCAGCTGAGCGCCTCCCGCTGCAATCTATTGAAAGTCAGCCCTCCACAAAAGAGTTTGCTCCCCCCCCCAAAAAAAATTAACAATAGTAAAAAAAAAAAAAAAAGGAGGAAAGACCCTGGTGGTATTTCCTATGAATAATGATGATCTCACCTATTACCTCACCCCCCGCCCCAGAAACCCCAGACTTCCCATAAACGGAGGCGCTCTACGAGAAACGAGCGGCTGCGCTTCCCCTCGGGGGCTCTACTCAGATCTGAAGCCCTCGCGGAACTCCGTGACCCTGAAGGGCAGACTCGGACCCGCGGCAGCTTCCGGGGCGGGGCGCGGCCGCGCATGCGCAGCTGGCGGCGCCTGGGCCTGCCCGCAGCGGGCGTCGGCGGCCTCCCTGCGAGGCCTCTGCGCGGCACGCGCCTCCCGGCCCTGGCCGGCGCTGCTTTGCGTTCCTGATCGTTTTCCCAGCGCGGTGCGCGCAGCACGGGGTCCCGCACGAGAGAAAAGGGAGGCCTCTTTGCCGCCGGCCGCGCCGCCTCCCCTCCCCGTGGAAACCACCCTCTTCCTGTTTCTGTCGCCGCGCGCGGGCCGCCCCTCGGGAGGGGTTTGCGCGAACCCACCACCGGCCTTTGCGCAGGGAGGGAAGTGGCCTTTGGCGCAGGGAGGGAAGTGGCCGCCGTGTCCCCGGGCGGCGGCTGTGGAGCGGGAAGGGGCTGGGCGTCGACTGGTAGAGAGGCAGGCGCCTGCGGAGACCCCCGCGCCCACCCCGCTGCGGGGATGAGAGCCGCGGTCACTTGGGCCGTCAGCCGCCACTGACCCAGTGGGCTCGCGAGGGTTTGGTTTGGTTTGGTTTTTTGAGGTACCTGGGCCGGGGATAGGACCCCGGACGTCGTATGTGGGAAAGCGGTGCTCAGCCACTGAGCCGCATCAGCTCCCCTGACTCGGTCTTTTCGTGTTGCCTGTTGTTTGTTTTGTTTTGCTTGTTTGTTTTTGTTTTTTCAGGAGGCACCAGAACCAAATCCATGGCCTCCCATGTGGGAGGCAGGCGCTCAACACCTGGAGCCACATCCACTCTCTACAAGTTGTTATTATTACTTTTTAAAAGATTTATTCTTTATTTATCTCCCCTTCCCCCCGTTGTCTGCTATCTGTGTCCACTCGCTGTGTGTTCTTCTGTGACCAATTCGATCCTTATCAGCGGCACCAGGAATCTGTGTCTCTCTGTGTTGTGTCATCTTGCTGTGTCAAGGTCTCCGCGTGTGCGATGCCATTCCTGGGCAGGCTGCACTTTCTTTCCTTCTGGGCGGCTCTCCTTACAGGCGCACTCCTTGCGCGTGGGGCTCCCCTACGCGGGGGACACCCCTGCGTGGCAGGGCACTCCTTGCGCGCATCAGCACTGCGCATGGGCCAGCTCCACGCAGGTCAAGGAGGCCCGGGGGCTTGAACCGCGGACCTCCCATGTGGTAGACGGACGGCCCTAACCGCTGGGCCAAGTTCCACTTTCCAAGAGTTATTAATACTAACCTATGTCTTGGGGCGTTGATCATAGTCATACAACTATGCCCAGGAGTGGCGCCGCACACACGGAGAGCTGACCCCAGCAAGATGACACAACAAAAATAAACATTCCCAGTGCTGCTGACAAGAATGCAAGCGGGACACAGAAGAACACACAGCGAATGGACACAGAGAGCCAGACAACAAGGGTGGGTGGGAAGGGAAGAGAAATAAATGAAAAATAAATAATAAATCCGTTCAGGTAGCCTGTATGAGAGTAACTGAAATAGCTGGAAAGTAAATCCTTTTTCTACTTTGGCACTCAATTGCACATTTTCTTGCTGTCAAAAGTCAAAGAGTATAAAATCTTCCCGTCCTTAGTTAAACTCAAAAGTTGCTGAACAAAAACGTGCAGTTGCTCAAATAGGAATAGAAAAAGTTGCTGGACTGCACAAATAGAGATGCTGCCCCAGAAATGTGAGAGCTGAGGGGAGTCCCTGTGCAGACGGCAGAGCGGGAAGTCGCTCCTCCTTACAGAAGGGGCGGGCTTCACTTGAGAAGTTGCGGATGGACAGACAGAATTCTCAACGTGAAAGCCGTCATCCCAGCTGGAATGGAATGAACATGGAAAAAGGGGTGTTAGGGAGGAGAAAGCAGCAGAGATGGTGATAACAGCCTGACACTTTTACAGGTTTCAGACTCTCCAGGCACTTACTTACATTGTTTGCTTTAATCCTTACAGTAAACTGAAGGGCGGGTACTCTCATTACTCGGGTTTTACAAATGTAGAAATGAAGCTTAGAGAGGTTAAGTAACTTGCCTAAGGCCTCTGTCAGTAAATGTAGAGCTAACAAAATTGAACCCGAGGCTGTCTGACTCCAAAGCTTACTCTCAATCATTAATTACACTTTAATTAACCTTTCACCTGCCCCTTGGTGAGCCAGGACTAGAAGTCACACACTAGAGTGTACTGCCAGAGTATTCATTGGCTTTAATGTATATCAAAGCTAAATGTATAGTTCCCATTCTATAGGATGGATGACATTCAAAACTAATCTTTTTTTTGTTATCCATGTTAGTCCTGGGCTACAAACTGCTCTAGATAACACACAGGAACAGCTGGACTCAGTAGCTCCAAACTGACAGTTTTGTAAAGAAACTAATGCCCAGAGTGGGCAGACCAGGTAAACCCGTTACAGACTTGAACCAGATGAAAAACACCACTTTTTCCACCTATATTTGTAAGGTGAAGTCACAAGCCTCTCCCTCTCTCCCTCTCCCTCTCCCTCTCCCTCTCCCTCTCCCTCCCTCTCCCTCTCCCTCTCCCTCTCCCTCTCCTCTCCTCTCCCTCTCCCTCTCCCTCTCCCTCTCCCTCTCCCTCTCCCTCTCCCTCTCCCTCTCCCTCTCCCTCTCCCTCTCCTCTCCCTCTCCCTCTCCCTCTCCTCTCCCTCTCCCTCTCCCTCTCCCTCTCCCTCTCCCTCTCCTCTCCCTCTCCCTCTCCCTCTCCCTCTCCCTCTCCCTCTCCCTCTCCCTCTCCCTCTCCCTCCTCTCCTCTCCCTCTCCCTCTCCCTCTCCCTCTCCTCTCCTCCTCCTCTCCCTCTCCCTCTCCCTCTCCTCTCCTCTCCCTCTCCCTCTCCCTCTCCCTCTCCCTCTCCCTCTCCCTCTCCCTCTCCCTCTCCCTCTCCCTCTCCCTCTCCCTCTCCCTCTCCCTCTCCCTCTCCCTCTCCCTCTCCCTCTCCCTCTCCCTCTCCCTCTCCCTCTCCCTCTCCCTCTCCCTCTCCCTCTCCCTCTCCCTCTCCCTCTCCCTCTCCCTCTCCCTCTCCCTCTCCCTCTCCCTCTCCCTCTCCCTCTCCCTCTCCCTCTCCCTCTCCCTCTCCCTCTCCCTCTCCCTCTCCCTCTCCCTCTCCCTCTCCCTCTCCCTCTCCCTCTCCCTCTCCCTCTCCCTCTCCCTCTCCCTCTCCCTCTCCCTCTCCCTCTCCCTCTCCCTCTCCCTCTCCCTCTCCCTCTCCCTCTCCCTCTCCCTCTCCCTCTCCCTCTCCCTCTCCCTCTCCCTCTCCCTCTCCCTCCCTCTCATTAATATACACACACACACATATATACATACATATGTAAACACTATATTATGAGATAGTAGAGTAAGTATTATTATCCTTATTATTCAGTTTATTCAGATGAGGAGACTCACCTAGAATTATAAATCTAGTAAATGGTGGAACTGGAACTCAGTTCAAGTCCTGTTATGGATTGAATTGTGTCCTCCCAAAAGATATTTTGAAATCCTACTTGCTGGTACCTCAGAATGAGACTTTATTTGGAAATAGGACCATTAAAGATGGACTTATCGGGAGCAGATGTAGCTCAACTCGTTGAATGCCTGCTTCCCATGTATGAGGTCCCAGGTCTGATCCCCGGTACCTCCTAAAAACAAAGACAAAACAAACAAACCAATGAAAAAAACAAGTCTCATTGGGGAGCAGATATAGCTCAGTGGTTGAGCACCTGCTTCCCATGTATGAGGTCCTGGGTTCGAACCTTGGTACTTCCTAAAAAACAATGGCATTAGACAAGTTAAAAAAATTAGGTCAGCCTGGAGTAAGGTGGGCCCTTTATGCAATATTACCCGTGTCCTTACAAAAAGAGGAAATTTGGACACAGGAACACAGATGAAGGGAGCTCCGGGGATTGTGGATGAGCCACCAGCAGCACCCGGGGTGGGGGGCGGGGAGGACCTGGAAATGATTCTTCCCTGCAGACTTAAGAGGAAGCAGGGCCCTGTCCACGCCTTGATCAAAGGCTTCTAGCCTCCAGAACTGAGTTCTGTGGTTTTCAGCTATGCTGTTTGTGGCCCTTTGTTGCGCCTACCTGGGAAACTACAACGGAACCTCGGGATGGAGAAGGGGGCTCTGTGAGCATAAAGGACCTGGTGGCCCGTTGGGCGTCTGACAAGGCGCGTGGCGCCGGCTCAGATCTCGAGTGCCCACGCCTTTCCCCGAGCTTCCGTCTCCTCACCTGCGGCGGGGCGAGGACTGCGTCGCAGGGCGGCGGACCTCCAGGCAGCAGGCAGAGCAGACACGGACCTGCCCCGGGAGTGAGGAGTGCGCAGTGGGGAAAAACGGCCATGATATGTGACGTGAAAGAACGCTGGCCAGGCAGGCAGCCATCCGGGCCTGGCAGGTCAAGGTAAGACTTTTGAACTTATCCTAAGAGCAATGGGAAGCCTTCCAAGGGTTTTGGGCAAGGGAAACGTGATTAGAATTGAGCTTTAAAAACTTCCAGTTCCTAACCCGACATACAGGAATGTACAGCTTATTTGGGAAGCCTTTTTGGCAAATTGCTTAGTTAATTGTATAATAACTTTCCTATCTTTAAAAAAAAACAAAACAAAACTTCCAGTTCCTAACTAGGGAAAGCGGTAATCTTTTTAAAAGGTTCCCTTTCTCTCTCTCTTTTTAAAAAATAAACACTTCCCTCGCACCCCTTTCACCACAGAGAGAGCTATAGCCTAATTTGTTTGAAATGTAAAATCGAAAGACTTAGAGGGGGCAAGTACCAGCCCCTCCCTTTTCACCTTCAGGATCCACAACCTCCTCTCAAAGGCGGTCTCTGCTCCTGCCACCTGATGCAGTTGCTTCTCTCTCTAAGAAAAGCTACCCTTCAATGCCAAAGAGAACACTGAGAACCGCTGGAGGGCCTGGAAGCTCACTGATACATTCCTTTTTTCTTTTTTTAAAATTTATTTCTCTCCCCTTCCCTACCCCCCAGTTGTCTGCCCTCTGTGTCCATTCGCTGTGTGTTCTTCTGTGTCCGCTTCTGTTCTTGTCACCGGCACCTGGAATCCGTGTCTCTTTTTGTTGTGTCATCTTGCTGCATCGGCTCTCAGCATGTGCGGCGCCATTCCTGGGCAGGCTGCGCTTTTTTCGCACTCCTTACAGGGTGCACTCCTTGTGCATGGGCCTCCCCTACACGGGGGACACCCCTGCATGGCATGGCTCTCCTTGTACGCATCAGCACTACGCGTGGGCCAGCTCCACACGGGTCAGGAGGCCCTGGGTTTGAACCTTGGACCTCCCATGTGGGAGGCGGATGTACGCTCTATCTGTTGGGCCAAATCCGCTTCCCAACCCATTCTTTGGCTGAGTACTTACTAAGCATCAGCTGGGTAATAAGTCAGGTTCTGCAGGTTCAAAGGTGGCCTGCGCTCTTAGAACTCACAGTTTGGATAGAGGTAGGCCAGAAAAATAAATGCGTAGGCACAGTAAAGTGGCATCTATTATAAGAAAAGGAGAGAGAGGGAAGGAGTAATGCACAGAACCTAGAGTCAGGGGAAGTCTGTGGAGGAAGGGACTGGCACGTAGTAAGAGTGTGAACCGAGCCTTGAAGAATGAGGGAGAGCTTAGTAGACAGAACAAGAGGAGTGGGGCTGAACAAGGTACCAAATGCCACGAAAGTCGTTTTCCAAGATTATTTTATTTCAATGAACTGAGTGGATTGGAAGGGAGAGACTACAGGTAAGGAAACCAAGTCAAAGGCTGGGGCAGCTATCCAGGCGGGAGGGGAAAGGAATTTGTGCCCACTCGGCAGCCACCGGGGCAGTGCTCAGTTTGCCTAACACTAAGCCATACTGGGTAGTGAAGCGCATGGCTTGTAAGTGTTGTCTCATCTTCCCACTCATGGAGTTCTACTCTCCCTCACCAGGGCAGAGACCAGGGCACCTACTGAAATGCTTGGAGAGCCTCACATCGTGCCTTGCATCCTAAACGCAACCACCAAAGTTGTGGATTCCCTGAGCTGGGGTGGAGGGTGGGCTCAGCTATGGAGCAAAAAGGAAGGATGAAGGAGAGGACGCTCTTCTCCTCACCCCGTAGGCATTCTTCCCTCTCACACGAGAGAAGGCAGCATTTACACTCAGCCAGCTTTCCCTCGTAAGCCTGGAATGTCCCTTTTCTTGCTCACTTGCATTCCATCCATCCTAGACAGAACACTCAAGATTACACTGGAAGTCAAGAACAAAGCTGAGAGGGAAAAAACTTGCCGTTCCGGCTTTCAAGGACCACACTTTTCCCTCCATACCTTTGAATGAGTTTTTCCTCTAGGCACACGTAGGAAGAAGGAGGTGACCCTAGGATGCAGCAATGCCACTTCTCCGAACCTATTCAAGAGGAACACTCACACATGTACACAAAGAAGCAGGCAGAAGCATGTTCTTTGTAAGACAGGCAAAGTGGAAGCAACCTAAAGGTCAGTGAATACAAGACAGGCTAGATAAACCATGGTCTTTTCATAACACAGAGTACTCCACAACACTAAAATGAAATAGTAGCTCTATAGACATGAACACAGAAAGCAGTCCAAGACACATTGTTGAGTGGAAAAGAGAATCTGAAGAATAATGGAAATTGTATTATAACATTGGTGTGAAAGAAAATACAAAACAGTGTGTCTCAGTTTCCCAGGCTGCTATGACAAATAGCACACAATGGGTTGCTTAACTGATGGGAATTTATTGTCCCACAGTCAGAGGCTAGATTACTTGCTTCCTCCCCAGGTTGAGAGCATTCTGGCGCTAGCTTACTGAGTCCTTGGGGTTCCTTGGCTTCTCTGTCATGTGGCGATGTCTTCTTTAACTTTCGTTTTCCTGCTGACTTCCTGCTTCCAGCATTTCCCCATGGCTTTCTCCAACTCCTGGCTTCCAGTTTATTTCTCTTTATAAGGCTTCCAGTAATACAGGGTAAGATGCAACCTCATTCAGTTGGGCCATACCTTAACTGAAAATAACATCTTTAAGAGACTGTGTTTGGGGAAGCAGACATGGCTTAACTGATAAGAGTGTCTGTCTACCATATGGAGGGTCCAGGGTTTGATCCCCAGGGCCTCCTGACCCGTGTGGTGAGCTGACCCACGTGCAGTGCTGCTGCTGCATGCAAGGAGTGCTGTGCCACACAGGGGCATCCCCGCGTAGGGGTCCCCCACACGCAAGGAGTGTGCCCTGCAAGGAGAGCCACCCCACGTGACAAAAGCACAGCCCACCCAGGAGTGGTGCTGCACACACGGAGAGCTGATGCAGCGTGATGCAACAAAAAAAAAGACGCAGTTTCCCAGTGCTGCAGGATAATGCAAGCAGATGCAGAAGAACACACAGCGAATGGACACAGCAGACAATGGAGGGGGCGGGGAGGGGAGAGGAATAAATAAAAATAATAATAAAAAAAGAGATTGTATTTGCAATGGGTTCACACCACAGGAATGTGGATTAGATTAAAAGCATGCCTAAATTTAGGTATATAATTCAGTCTACCACACAGTAATTTGTCCTATGGCTGCATAGATATGTATGCAAATGCATAGAAAATGGTCTTGGAGAATACACCCAAAACTGACAACTCTGGGAGTGTGGGAAGGCAACCAAGGCTGGGAATGATGGTCAAAGGAGGATTTAGTGTTAGTTTTAATTTTTTTCACAAGTGTAATGTATTCATATGTTTATGACCTACTTAAAGAAGTTTTAAGGTATTAATAAAAAAATCACTAAGCCTATACAATGCTGCCTTTTGTTTTTTAAAAAGATTTTATTTCTCCCCACCCCCTTGTTACCTTTCACTTGCTGTGCCTGTTCTCATCTTCCTTCTTTCTTTTTTTTTATTTCTCTCCCCTTCCCTTTCCCCACCATTGTCTGCTCTCTGTGTCCATTCGCTGTGTGTTTTTCTGTGTCCACTCACATTCTTGTCACTGGCACCGGGAATCTGTGTCTCTTTTTGTTGCATTATCTTGCCGCATCAGTGAGTGCATCAGCACTGTGCGTGGGCCAGCTCACCACACAGGTCAGGAGGCCCTGGGTTTGAACCCTGGACCTCCTAAATGGTAGGCAGATGCTCTAACAGTTGAGTCAAATCCACTTCCCTTCCTTGTTTCTTTAGGAGGCACTGGGAGCCGAACCCCGGACCTCTGATGTGGGATGGAGGTGCCTAATTGCTTGAGCCACCTCCACTCCCTGCTTTGTTGTGTCTCACATCACATTTTTCCTCCCCACATCTCTTGTTGTGTCATCTTGTTGTGTCAGCTCGCCATACCTGCCTGTCGCGTCAACTCGCTGTCTTCTTTTAGGAGGCACCAGGAACCTCAGCTCCCTGCTTTGTTGTATCTCTCATTGTTTTTTCTTCTTGTGTCTCTTGTTGTGTCAGCTTGCTGTGCCTGCTCACTCTCTTCTTTAGGAGGCAATAGGATCTGAACCAGCAATCTCCCATGTGGTAGGTGGGAGCCCAGTCACCTGAGCCACATCTGCTTCCCAATACTGTTTTTAATAGTGAGCATTTGAACTGCCTAAATATCCAGCATAGAAATATGATTAAATCAACCATGATACGATCCATAAGGGAGAATTTAATGAAAATGACCCTGTGGAGGTAAGGTTATAGATGGAAAAAAGTTAGCAATATATAGTTATATTTAAAAGGAAATAGAAAACAAAACAAAAAAGGAAATAAATACTGATTAGTATGCATTGAATTAATTCACTTTTTGTTAACAAATACACACACAAAAAGATTTGAGAAATATTTAAGAGGTTTACAGGTTTTTCTAGATGGGTGGGATTTGGGTTGTGTTTCATTTTCTTTTGCTTCTCTATTTTTTATTTTTTCTATAATAAAGAAGGAAAAACTTTTTTAAAATTTTAAATGAAATAGGAAATTGATCTAGGAAAAAAGAGAGAGAAAGTAAGAAGAACAAATATGCGATGGTGGATGGGAATAATACAGAAATAGAGAAAACATATAATTGGTATTGTTTTTTTAAAGACCTTTTCTTATTTTCCAGAAAGTTAAGGGGAAAATATTTTTCTTCTCAGAGTTTTTCAGTATAATTTCCAAGCCAGTAAATTCCTAAATTTAATCTAAATGTAACCAAAGATGATAATTTTACAAGCAAGCCAATATAAACACAGTAGATGTTTATATTTCTACATTAAAAACATCTCATTAGATCTGCAGAAGATCTCTCAAATTGGCTATATTTTCTTTTCCCCAAAAATTTCCATTTTGAGTGTGCCGTTTTAAAATATACCCCCTAAGGTTTTAAAATGTCAAGAAAAATGATATCTAATGGCAGAACAAGAGTAACATAGCAAAACTTGGGAGGGGGATGTCAAAGAAAGGAGCAACAGGGAAGTGGTACAAGTTTAAGCATTTGGGTAGAGAGAGGTGGGACTTTCACAGAACCATACCTTAAAGTTGTACTATTCAAATTTCGGTGTGTATTGTAATCACCTAGAGACCTTGTTAAAATACAGATTTTGATTCAGCAGTTCTGGGGTGGAGTTCCCAGGCGAAGCCCAGGCTACTGACCCATAGAAAACTTGGGTAGCATTGCCTTAGAGTCAGGGGATTTGCTCTCCCATTTCACATCTCTGGTTGTGTTAACCTGTTTCTTTATGTTTCTATTTTTATTTTTTTATTTTTAGGAGGTATCAGGCATTGAACCTGGGACCTCTTTCTTGCGGAGCAGGTGCTCAACCGCTGAGCTACACCTGCTCTGCCGCCTCTTTCTTTCTAAACTGTGTATTTTTTTTCCCCATCAAAATAACAAATCATGGAAACTTTTCAGAAAGTCGTTTTATCACATACAAGGTATAGTTGAAGGCCCTGTACATGGAAGTGAGCAAAATGGGAAACAATGTGGGGTGAGCAGGAGTCCCTGATGCTCTAAAGGGGTGTGGTATTAGAAAAAAGTTCTGGGCTAGTTGTTAGAAGACCTGGTTTCAACCCTAGTGGTCGTTAACTAGCCGTGTGCCTTTGCGCCAGTCTGCCTGCTTCTCACTTTCCTTTTTTGTCAAATAAAATAATTGGCCTCCGTGCATGCTAAAGTTGTCTTTTCAGCGCTGACACTTGAGGGGTATATAAAGGAGATCTTACTCAACAGGAAGGGAAGGAAAGAAAGAAGTGCCACCACAAACACAGCAGCCGCACAGCTCACACATGGGATATTATAATGGAGGAATTTCCCCCCTGTCTGCCCAGATGCAAAGATGCTATTGGAATGAGAAACTGGGAAGTTTGCCTGGTATGAAATCCTAGCGCCCCCACTTCCTGGAGTGGGACTCCATCCCAGCGCCTGGGAACAGGCCTCAAGACCTGAGCAGGGCTCGGGCAGCTTTCAGTCCTCGAGGCCCGCCGCGGGCCCGGCCCCGCGCCGCCAGCAGCCGCACCCGCGCCTCCTCAGCCTGCCGCCTCGGCCACGGGCCTGCGGCCCTCGCGCTCTCAAAGCCTCCAGGTCCATCCTGGGGCCCTGGGGAACGGCCGTCGCCGGCGTCGCGGGCTGGGCCTGAGGGGCGCAGACCCCCAGCGCGCGCGCGGCCCTGGAGAGGCCGGGCCTCAGGCACTCGGGCGGCCGCGGGGCCGCTTCTCTCCCCAGCTTCCAGACGGAGCCGTCCCGGGCCGCACCGCGAGAAGCCCGGGCGGGAAGGGCACCTGCCGGCCGGGAGGACCCGGGGCGGGGCGGCTCCCGCGGCCCGCCTCAGGCCGCACAGGGCGCCAGGCCCCTCTGGAAGCGCGCGCCCCCAGCCGCCTTCCCGAGGCCCGTGCTCCAGCCCCCGCCAGGGCGGCCCCTGAGGCGCCCCGCGGCCCGGCCCGCGCGGCCGCCTGACGGGGCGCGGCGCGAGGGCGGCTCTCTACACGGCTCTTCCTCGGTGGTTTGGGTGCCCCGACCGGGCTTCCGATCCGCCCGCGGCTAACGGGCCGCCTCAGGGCTCGGCCCCGCGCGCCG
Organism: Dasypus novemcinctus; assembly: GCF_030445035.2. Classification (NCBI taxonomy): domain Eukaryota; kingdom Metazoa; phylum Chordata; class Mammalia; order Cingulata; family Dasypodidae; genus Dasypus; species Dasypus novemcinctus. The sequence goes on from NC_080682.1 coordinate 120,075,867, forward strand.
AGGCCCGCCGGGGGCGGCGCAGGCTCCCGGGCCTAGGCGCGGCCTCGGGCGCGGCGCCCCGCGGGCTGGAGCGGGGCTGAGGGCGGCCTCCCGGGCGGGACGGCGGCGCGGGGCCTGGAGCCTCCCGGGGCGGGGCGGCGGGCGCGGGGCCTGGAGCCTCCCGGGGCGGCGGGTGCGGGCCATGAAGCCTCCAGGGGTGGCGGGCGCGGGGCCTGGAGCCTCCCGCGGGGCGGGGCGGCGGGCGCGGGGCCTGGAGCCTCCCGCGGGGCGGGGCGGCGGGCGCGGGGCCTGGAGCCTCCCGCGGGGCGGGGCGGCGGGCGCGGGGCCTGGAGCCTCCCGCGGGGCGGGGCGGCGGCCCCGGGGCCAGGGACTGTTTTTCCAGCCTCGAGAGCCGGTGGAAGGAGGAGGGGGAGCGGCCCAGAGCCCGCGAGTGTTCGACACGTTGGTGAATTGTTCCTGCAACAAAGACTCATTTGGAACCGCCTAGGGGAGCGGGTGATGAGTGAGGCGCACACAGAAGGGCCTTTTGTCCCGAGGAGCATTTGCGGGGTCATTGTGCGTGACCTCGGTCCTGCGCGTTAAAGTGCCCAGCGCGGTCAGGGCGCACTGCCGGGGGCATGCCCGTGTTTTCCCGGGAGCGGAAGACGGAGGAAAGTACTGGAAGGCGGAGGCAAAGCACAGGAGGCAGGAACTGAGGCGCTCTTCCCAGACTTGGTCTTGCTGATTCCCAGTCTTCCTCTCTTTAGTTGAGGTACCGCCTCCTCCAGGAAGCCTTCCTGACCTAAGTCTTTTCCCCACCCCACCCCCACCTCAGGCATTCCTCTTGACTCCTATCTCCTGTCTTTTCATTATTTAGTAGACTATGTACAGACAGCTGCAGAGCAGAGGACCAGATTGCCACTTCCTACCTGGATAACCTCAGGCGAGTTACTTAGCCTCTTTGTGACTCAGTTTCTTCATCTATAAAATGGGAGTAATACCTACCTTTCAGGGTTGCTGAGAGCATGCTTAGAACAGGGCCTGACATACAGTATGCACTCAGTAAATGTTAGCCATTACTATTGTTATTTGCATCCCCAGGGCTTAGCATGCTTTGTAGTAAACCTTGGGTCAGTGATTTTCACCCCTCATATGCATGATAATTACTTGAGGAGCGTTCTGTGATCATGGCAGATGGAGTTCAGTGCCATGTCAATTGACCCTACTTTGGAGTTTGTGTTTCTGTGTGATGGAGCTGGACTCAGATGTGATCTTTTTTCACAAGCCTCTCTTGTTACTTTTACTGGTCTGTAGTTGGTGCTGGGGTTTAGTGTATACCCAGGGGACCTGAATCTCTGGACTGACCATATGATAGCCAGACCCTGAGCCTCAACAGACTTCAGCTCCTACACTCTGGGTTATTGCACTTACCCTACTCAGCTAACATGGAGGTGAAGAAGGTCAACCACCACACCAGGGAGCCAAGAGCGCCTACAGCTGAAAGCAGGAGAATTGCATCCAGCACCCACGTGGAATCTAAGCTCCCTCTTGATATAGCTGTGGAGTGGACACAACCATTCTAAGGTCCACAGGATGGAGAAATAGAGTGTGGATTAGAGTGGACTTACTGATATTCTATTCATGAACTATTGTGATTAGTAATCGAAGAAGATGTGGCATTTGTGTGGAGAAAGTGGCCATGGTGGCTGCTGGGGGTAGGGAGTGGGAGGAAGAGATGTGATGTGGGGGTGTTTTCGGGACTTGGAGTTGTCCTGGGTGTTGCTGCAGGGACAGTTACCAGTCATTGTATGTCCTCCCATGGCCCACTGGGTGGACTGTGGGAGAGTGTGGGCTATGGTGTGGACCATTGACCATGAGGTGCAGTGGTGCTCAGAGATGTATTCACCAAGTGCAATGAATATCTCATGATGATGGAGGAGGTTGTTGTTATGGGCGGAGGAGTGGGGTGAGGGGGGTGGGGGTTATATGGGGACCTCATATTTTTTTACTGTAACATTAAAAAAATAAATAAAGAGAAAAAATAATACACACGCCTGCATTTACCTGTCTCCTGGTGCCCTGGCCTGACCTGGCCTCCCCCGTGGGTGCTTGGGACTAGGCTTGTGAGAAATGCAGCGTCTGTAGGTGGGGGCTGACAACTCCGTCCCAGGGGCTGGCACTGCCGCGGCAGGGGTTGTCAGAGGCTCACCCAGCAGGCGAGCCGCTCGCCCACGGGGCTCCAGGTTCCCAGCCATGCTCCAGAGGGGAGGATGCAATGTCCCGTGGGAGGCAGGTGCTCAACCTCTTGAGCCACCCCTGCTCCCCCATAGGGTGTCTTTCTTTTTTAAGATTTATTTATTTATTTATCCCCCCTCCCCCATGTTGTCTGTTCGCTGTGTCTATTTGCTGCGCTTTGTCCCCATATGTTGTTGTCAGTGGCACTGGAATCTGTGTTTTTGTTGCATCATCTTGCTGCAAGTCAGCTCTCCGTGCGTGTGGCACCATTCCTGGGCAGGCTGCACTTTCTTTCACGCTGGGCGGCTCTCCTTACGGGGTACACTCCTTGCGCGTGGGGCTCCCCTATGCGGGGGACACCCCTGCGTGGCAGGGCACTCTGCGTGCATCAGCACTGCACGTGGGCCAGCTCCACACGGGTCAAGCAGGACTGGGGTTTGAACCGCGGACCTCCCATATGGTAGACGGACGCCCTATCCACTGGGCCAAGTCCGCTTCCCTGTAGGGTGGCTTTTTATTTTCATGGTAAAGTCCTTTGATGCCTCAAAGTTTTAAATTTTTATTAACTCCGACTTGTCTACTTTCTGTTGTTCTTTGTAGCTTTGGCATATAGTCTAGGAATGCAAGGTCCTGAAGGTGGTACCCTCGGTTTTCGTCTAGGAGTTTTATCGTTTTGGTCCTCCTCTTTGGGTCTTGGATGCGTTCTGAGTTAATTTTTGCATGAGGGAGGTATCTCCTTTCATTCTTTTGCATTGGGCTCTCCAGTTCTCCCAGCACATTTGTTATAAAGACTTTTCCTATGCCACTGATGGGCTTGACACCCTTGTCAAAGATCCGTTGGCCAACGGTGGGAGGGTTTATTTCTGAATCTTTGATTCAGTTCCATGGGTCTATATGTCTGTCCTCATGCTAATACCATGCTGCTTGGATTACTGTCACTTTGTAATAGGTTTTAAGATCAGAGAGTCCTCCAGTTTTGTTCTTTTTCAACACGGTTTTGACTGTTCATAGCTGCTTACCCTTCCATATGTATTTGATGAAAGGCTTTAGAAAAGATAGCTTTTTAAAAATCATTAAATCTCTAGTAACACCAGAAAACAAGAAGGGAGGCAAGAATGATGATTGAGCCCTGGACAGAAAGCAGTGGGGATCGACTGATGGAGACTCAGGGGCAGAGGTTTTAGCACATTGCACAGCCTCCTCCAGAGAAAATTACTTTGAAGGGAGTAGCAGAGACTCTCCAAGGTCAGAGGAAAGAAAGAGAAAGAACAGGAGAGAGTTGTGGCCCAGCATCAAGGTAATTAATCTTTAAACTGTCCTCCGTGCACTTGACAAAGAAGACTGCCCGTCAAAATGTCCTACTTACCCGCAGAGTCAGGGCTCAGAGGATCCTGCTTGGGAGATAGATCACTCAAAATTACAGAAAAGCTTACCCGTGTATTTTACCCATGACTTTTCTGTAAACCTACAATTTCCCTAATACAAAATTTTAAGAGGAATTATGATTAAAATTATATGTATATAAAAACTAACTGAATGTACCCACTAATTAACCTGTCCTCCAAGCAGAGATAGGAATGGAAAACCACAGATCACCAGAAACTTGAGAAAATTCAACAGCTCAACAGAAAAGGACTAAAATGAACAAACTGAAAAGTGATCCTAGAGGAAGGACAGATAAGGAAGGGAAAAGAAAAGGACATTTTTTAAAATTCTAAATAATATTCTAGGATGCATAAAGATATTGTAGCAGGCTGCCATGAAAAAAAGAAAGGACAAACAAAAAGGAAATTTAGGATTATGATAGTAAAACTAAACAAAGGAACAGATGGAATGAATAATAGCATGGATATGGCAAAGACTGGGGAAGTAATCCAGAAGCCAAAAGTGAGGAAGTCTTTCTGAATGCACAGAAAAGACCAAGAATGAAAATTTTGAGAGAGAAATTGAGACATGAAGGATTGATTCAGAAATGCTGCCATTCATTTAAAAGAAGTGCCAGGAGAGAACTGAGGATTGTTGGATAGGAGCTGTGCAAATAAATTATAGAAGAAAATTTCCCCAGCCTTAAGAATGACTCAAGAGAAGCGGACTTGGCCCAGTGGTTAGGGCGTCCGTCTACCGCATGGGAGGTCCACGGTTCAAACTCCAGTCCTCCTTGACCCGTGTGGAGCTGGCCAACGCACAGTGCTGACGTGCGCAGGGAGTTCCATGCCACGCAGGGGTGTCCCCGCGTAGGGAAGTCCCACGCGCAAGGAGTGCGCCCCGTAAGGAGAGCCGCCCAGCAGGAAAGAAAGTGCAGCCTACCCAGGAATGGCGCCGCACACATGGAGAGCTGACACAGTAAGATGACGCAACAGAAAGAAACACAGATTCCCATGCTGCTGACAACAACAGAAGCGGACAAAGAAGACGACTAAGCAAATAGACACAGAGAACAGACAACTGGGGTGGAGCGGGGGAAGGGGAGAGAAATAAATAAATAAATCTTAAAAAAAAAAAGAGAGAGAGATGGTGAACTGGAAAGCAACAAGACCTTTTTTAAAAAAAATTAAAAAAAAAAGAGCACATCAGGTGAGTTAGGCCAGTAATTTATTCAGGTAGGGAGAGATGAGAAATGGGAGAAAATAACAGACCATGGGTCCCAGGTGAAGAGGAAGGGGTTGAAAAGTGATAAAGTGGGCTGATTTATAGACTACAATTTCCCTTTATAGATTATAAATCCCCAGGTTTACTTGCATAGTGATCCAAGCTGGGGGAGAAGGGGCCATAGTAGGGGTCCAGGGATGAGAGAGCATGTTCAGGCCTTACGCCTGCTTTTTTTTTTTAAAGATTTATTTTTTATTTATTTCTCTCCCCTCCCCCTCCCCCTTCCCCATTGTCTGCTCTCTATATCCATTCACTGCGTGTTCTTCTGTGTCTGCTTGCATTCTTGTCAGTGGCACCAGGAATCTGTGTCTCTTTTTGTTGCATCATCTTGCTGCATCAGCTCTCCATGTGTGCGGCACCACTCGTGGGCAGGCTGTGCTTTTTTCATGTGGGGCGGCTCTCCTTGCACGTGGGGCTCCCCAATGCAGGGTACACCCCTGTGTGGCAAGGCACTTCTTGTGCGCATCAGCACTGCACGTGGGCCAGCTCAGCACATGGGGCAAGGAGTCCCGGGGTTTGAACCACGGACCTCCCATGTGGTAGACGGACGCCCTATCAGTTGAGCCAAATCCACTTCTTGCACCTGCTTTTTTGAGCCATTAATTATTCCACCCCTTTGCTAATGGCATAGGAGGAGTCCCAGCTGTTTACTGTTTTGATTGATTACCCCCCATCAATCCCTGTTAGGGCCCGATGGTAAAGTCCTTAGTGAATATCCAGGGCTTCTCCTGGCTTTCAGAGAGAATCTTTTGAATGGCAGAATCTTGGGGGTGAAGGTCCCCGAGCAGCCATTTTGGGGTTACTGATGTCCACGTGGACTTCTTGCCAGGTTCCAGATCCATCCATTGATTCCCTGTCTTACTAGCCGGCTTCAGGTTTTAGAGAGATCCTTCTGGTAGCAGAGCAGAGGCAGAGCCTGGGCCAGAAGGTGTCAGGTTGGCTGCATCACGTAGGGGGTTTTGGAGTAGTCCTGGTAAGAGATGACTGAGGGAGGTCGTAAGAAGGGTAGTGGCAGTAAAGACAGAGAAAAAGAGGGGATCTCAAAGTCATTTATTAAATGCAATCAGCGAGACCTGGTGATCAGGTAAAGTGGGGTGGGGCAGAAGGCTGAGGCCAGCGAAGCATAACTTCTCAAGACCCCGTTCTCCTGCCCAGGGACCCAGGCTATCCAGGCAGACTTCAACCCTGGAAGACGCAGTTACCTGACAGCCGCGGCACCAGACAGGCCACAGGCCTCAGAGTGAGAGAAAAACCAACCATCACCGCAAATTCTGCGGTGCGATAAGCCAAGGGATCTGTCCCCGGGCCGGGCGGGTGTGACACCTAGACAGGAAGTCCTGCCAGGAGTGCTGTGCACCTGCAGGCTTTCAGTTAGGGCGAACATTCTGCAGATTGAACCTGCTGGTTCTCACACCTTGTCGAGAAACTTAAAGTTTCCTGGTATAAAGGTAATTGCCGTCCACTCCTAGCTATGAAGGTCATGCATTGTAACAGTTAATGAGGCAGAATTTGGTCCTCGGTTTGAGTTCAGCCTCTGCTACTTCCTGGCTGTGTAACTTTCATCAAGGTATTTCATCTCTTTAAGATTCCTCAGCCATAAAATGGGGATAATAGCAGCACCTTTGTGTGAGTTATTTTCAGAATGATACAAAATAAAATGCACTTTAAGGGCTCATAACAATGCTTGCTATATAGCTCAATGGGTCAACTATTGTGAATTTTAATATCTCTACTGAATTATTTTGTAGCATGGTATGTAAATAAAAGATCACTTCCTAAGAGTAAAGAATTCTGAGTTCAACAGTTTTTCCATCTTATTGTTTTTTATTAAAACATTTAATTTGAAATAATTGCTAACTTATAGGAGAGTTGCAAAAAATAATATTTTTAAAAACCCATATAGAAAATTCCAACATACTCCCACCCAGATACTCAGATCCACCAACTTTTAACAGTTTGCCATACCTGGTATATCAGTTTATCTATCCATCCATCCATCCGTCCATCCATCCATCCGTCTATCCATCTATTTATTTTCTAAACATTTGAATGTAGGCTGAATAAATCATGCTTCTTGAATACTTAATACTTCCATGCACATTTCCAAAGAACAAGGACATTCACTTATGTAACCACCTTAAGTATAGTCACCAAGTTCAAGAAATCACAGTCTATATTCCATTTTTTTCCATATGTCCCAATAAAATAACTTTTGGGCATTTCCCCTCCATTATCAGATCCAGTCCAGGACTATGTATTACATTTACTTGGCATTGTGTCTCTAGTCTCTCTTTCTTAAATTGTGGAAATATGTATAAAACGTAAACTTTCCCTCAACCACTCCCAAGCATACAAGTCAGTGGGACTAATTACAATCACAATGTTATGCTGCCTTTATCACCATCCATTACTAGAACTTTCTCAACACCCCAACCTTGTACCTATCATGCATTAATTCCCCATTGCCCCTCCCTCCCCCATGCTGGTAACCTGTATTCCACCATATCTGAAGTTGCATATTCTAACTATTTCAAATCAGCATGATCATACAATAGCTGTCCCTATGCATCTGACTTATTTCACTCGACATGATGTCTTCAAGGTTCATCCACATAGTAACAGTATCAGAACTTCATTTCTTTTTTTTAAAAGCTGAATAATATTCTGTTGTGTGTATGTACCACATTTAGTTTATCCATTCATCTGCTGATGGACATTTGGATTCCTTACACCTTTTGGCTATTGTGAATAATGCTGCTAAGAACGCTGGTGTGTAAATGTCTGCCTGAGTCCCTGCTCTCCATTCTTTGGGGTATATACCTAGAAATGGGATTGCTGGGTCATATGGTAACTTATGTTTAACTTTTTGAGGAACTGCCAAACTGTTTTCCACAGTGGCTGCATCATTCCCACTAATAATCTACTGAAGTTCCTATTCCTCCATACCTTCACCAATACTTGTTATTTTCCATTTTTAAAATAATAGCCATCTGAACAGCAAAAGAAAAGCAATGCATAACATATAAGGGATACCCAATAAGATTAAGTGTGGATTTCTCACCGGAAACCAGGAATGCAAGAAAAGAGTGCTGTGATATATTTAAGACACTACAAGTGAAAAACCTGCAGCCAAGAATCTTATATCCAGCAAACTTCTTTCAAAAAGGAGGCAAGTTTAGAATGTTCACAGATAAACAGAAACTGAGAGAATTTTTAACCAAGAGACAAGATTTTCAGGAAATTCTAAAGGGTGTGCCAGAGTCTGAAAAGAAAAGAAAGAAGAGGTCTAGAAGAGCATCTAGAAATGAAGACTGTATCAATAAAAGTAACTAAAAGTGTCAAGAGTGGTGGAAATAAAATATAACAGATAAAACTCAAATAGTCAGGAATAAATTTAACCAATGATGTAAAGCACTTTTATTCAGAAAACAGCAACTCAATGTTAAAAGAAATTTTAAAAGTCCTAAATAACGGAAGAACATTCCATGCTCATGGATTGGAAAACTAAATATCATTAAGATGTCAATTCTACTCAAATTCATATACAGATTCAATGCAATCCCAATAAAAAAAGTCCACCAGCATTTTTTAAAAATTTAAAACACTATTATCAAATTTATTTGGAAGAGTAAGTGGTCCTAAATAGCCAGAAACATCTTAAAAAGGAAAAGTGAACTTTCCTTTCTAGACTTTAAATTGTATTACCTAGCTATAGTGGTAAAAACAGCATGGTACTGGCATAAAGACAGACACATAGACCAGTGGAAGCAAATTGATGGCGCACAAACAGACCCCCACGAGTATGGTCAAGTGATTTTTGACTAGCCTGTCAAACCACACAGCTCAAGCCGAACAGTCCATTCAACAAATGGTGTTGAAAGAACTGTATATCCATAGCCAAAAGAAAGAAAGAGGACCCCTTCCTCATACCTTATCCAAAAACTAACTCAAAATGAATCAAAAACCTAAAAATAAAAGCAATAACCATAAAAACTTCAAGATGAAATTGTAGGAAAATAGCTTCAAGACCTGATGGTAGGTGGTGGATACTTTTTTTTTTTTAAGATTTATTTATTTATATCTCTCCCCTCCTCCCCACCCCGTCCCAGTTGTCTGTTCTCTGTGTTTATTTGCTGCATGTTCTTCTTTGTCTGTGTCTGTTGTTGTTAGCGGCATAGGAATCTGTGTCTCTTTTTGTTGCATCATCTTGTTGTGTCAGCTCCCCGTGTGTGCGGCGCCATTCCTAAGGCAGGCTGCACTTTCTTTTGCGCTGGGCGGCTCTCCTTATGGGGCGCACTCCTTGCACATGGGGCTCCCCTACACGGGGACACCCCTGCGTGGCAGGGCACTCCTTGCGTGCATCAGCACTGCGCGTGGGCCAGCTCCACACGCGTCAAGGAGGCCTGGGGTTTGAACTGCGGACCTCCCACGTGGTAGGCGGACGCCCTATCCACTGGGCCAAGTCCGCTTCCCGGTGGTGGATTCTCAAAAGAGATAAAAGGAGGACTGAGTGGACTACTGATGTTTAATGTATGTAGCAGTTTTAATTAGCTTTACTATAAAAGTGTGGAAATTTATAGAGTGGATGGTAACACACAGTAACAACTAGTTTATAAATGGGAATGTGGCTGAAAATAGTAGTCTAGGTATGTAAATACCAATTAACGAATGCTAGAGAATATTCTAGAAGCAGAATAGTGCAGTAAACCAAGAGGTGGGTGAGAATTGTGGTTGATGGTACAGAGGCAAGAGTGTCCTTTGTGAGCTAGAGCAAACGTACATCACTACCGCAGGGTGGTGGGAATGTGAAGAAGCTTGGGAAGGATACAAATGAAGTGACCTATGGACTGTAGTTAGCAGTAGTAATATAATATCCTTGTATCTATGCCAAAGATGTGCTGTGTTGATAATGAGGCAGTATGGAAAATGTGTGCCAAATGTGTTACCACTATGGAGGTGGTAACAATTAGATGATATATTATTTGTAACAAGTGTTCCACCACCGTGTGGTGTGTTGATGGAGGGTTATTGTTTGGAAATCTGCACATGTGCATGATTGTTTTTTAAGTTTACAACTTCTGTCACAAAAAATATATTTAAAAAATAATAATAGAGTGGGTTGGGGGGAAAATACACCTAATATAAGATAAGGACTATAATTAGTAGTAAGATTTGGACAATATTCTTTCATAATTTGTAACAAATGTCTCATGACAACGCAAAGTATTGGTGGAGGTTTGATGTACGGGACCCCTGTATGATGTTATGCATGTTTGCTTTGTAAGTTCACAACTCTTACTATACACTTATGTTTATGTATATTCATATATAAATGATATAAAGATAATAATAATAATAGAGAGGATTGGGGGAATATACTTTGGTTAATAGTAATATTTTACAATGCTCTTTAATCAATAGTTAAAAAGGTTTAACAACAATGCAAGGTATTGGTGGTAGGGTGAGGTGTGAGAGTCCTGTCTGATGTTACACATGTTTGTTTTGTAAGTTCACAGCTATCACTGTACACTTATTGTTTATGAATGTTTATGTATGAATGATATACTTCAATAAATTTAAAAAAGCAAAACAAAAAATAATAATAGCCATTCTCATGGGTGTCAGTTATCTCTGTGGTTTTGATTTGCATTTCCCTAATGGCTAATGGTATGGAGGATCTTTTCTTGTGTTTATTGGCCATTTGTCTATCTTCTTTGGAGAAAGGTCTTTTCAAGTCCTGTGCTCATTTTTAAATTGGATTGTTTGCCTTTTTGTTGTTGAGTTGTAGGAGTTCTCTATATATTTTGGACATTAAACTCTTATCAAACATAAGTTTTCCAAATATTTTCTCCCATTCTGTTGCCTGTTTATTTTTTTTATCCTCCCCCCGCGCCTCCCCACGGCTTGCTTGCTGTCTGCTCTGTGTCCATTCGCTGCGGGCTCTTCTGTGTTCTCGCTTGTCTCCCTTCTTTTTGTTGCGTCAGCTGCTGAGTTCAGCTCTCCGTGGCATCTGCAGGCGGGGAGGCGCTCCGTGGCACTTGTGGGCGATCCTGCCTTCACAAGGAGGCCCCGGGATGCAAACTGAGGGCCTCCCATATGGTAGACGGGAGCTCATCTGATTGAGCCGCAGCCGCTTCCCATGTTGGCTGTCTCTTCAGAAAATGTCCTTTGAAGCACAAAATTTTTAAGTTTTAATGAAGTCCAATGTACGTATTTTTTTATTGTTGCTGATGACTTTGGTTTAAAGTTTAAGAATTCATTGCCAAATCCAAGGTCCTGAAGATATTTCTCTTTGTTTTCTAAGAGTTTTATAGTTTTAGGTCTTAAATTTTGGTCTTTGATCCATTTTGAATTAATTTTTTTTTTTCAGGTTCTAAGGACGTTTTATTTAGCACTGAGACTCTCCTTCACATTCATCACTGTTGAACAGGAGGCTGCTCACCTTCCTGCTCACCTACTTTAACTCAAGGCATAACCCATCTTAGGCACTGAATTAATTTTTTAAATAATTGAGGTAGGGTCTGCTTTCATTCTTTTGCACGTGAATATTCAGTTTTCCCAGCACCATTTGTTGAAGAGACTATACTTTCCTCTTTGAGTGGACTTGGCACCCTTGCTAATAGTCAATTGGCCATTGATACATGGGTTTGTTTTGGCACTTTCAATTCTATTCCTTTGGTCTGTATGTCTATCCTTGTGCCAGTACCACATTATTTTTTTTTAAAGACTTATTTATTTATTCCCCACCCCCCATTGTTTTGTGCTCACTGCCTGCTCTCTGTGTCCATTCACTGTGTGTTCTTCTGTGTCTGCTTGTCTTCTCTTTAGGTGGCACCAGGAACTGAGAGGGAGGTGCTCAATCTCTTGGGCCACCTCAGCTCCCTGGTCTGCTGCGTCTCTTATTGTCCCCTCTCTGTGTCTGTGTTGTGTCATCTTGCCGCCCAGCTCTCCACTCAGGCCAGCTCTCCATGTGGGCCAGCTCACCTTCACCAGGAGGCCCCGGGAATCGAAGCCTGACCTCCTATATGGTAGATGGGAGCCCAATCATTTGAGCCACATCCACTTCCCTGTTTTTATTTTTCACTTGATTGCTAAGTTTAATTCAACTCATATCCAATTCTGCCTTGTAAAAATAACAAAATGTTCCTATCAAAATTACCTTGAGATCTGAATACAGGGGTTTTTTGTTGTTGCTTGGTTGGTTACAGCTCTAGAAAAATGTTGGCACCAAATACACACGCACACACAAAAGGCTTAAGGCTTAATAAAAGCACAGAGACTAGTAATTTCTAGCTTAGAGGTTGAGAACAGAATGCTAAGAGGTTTGAATTTTCCAAATCCAGACAGTCCCCAACTATTAGGATGTCTTCCTGATCCAAGCGACCACCCTGCCAGGCTCGATGCTGTGATCCTCCTTCCTGCTTCTCCCAGCGAACCCAGCACCCAGGCAGCCTGAACCCTATTCCTGCACCATCCTGGGGGAGAGGAAGGGAGAAAAGATGGGGAGGGAGGCTAGGCAGCAGGTTCCGTCACTGCCATCCAGGGGCTCTCCCCGTAGTTCCCGTTTTCCTCATTCCCCAAGACTGTTGCACTGCTTCCTCATCCCCGATGCAGAAATCCCACCGGTGGCAAGGACCTGGAGGAGGCCTCCTCCACGGGCTGACAGCAGGGTGGTGGGGAGAGTCACCAGGGCCAGCATGGGGCATCCAGTCTCTTCCTGGCAGGCCAGTGTGGAATTCATGGATCATTTCCCCATAAAAGCCATGGCCACAAATGGTGGTTCATTTCTACTGTGAGAATATCATTGACGTTCTAAGTGACACGAGTTAGTACATTTGGGCTTAAAAAGCTAACCACCGTGTACGACACCGGTCTTAAATGGGGGGAAAATCGCTCTGAATTCCACACAACTTTCTTACAAACGACCATTAGGCAAACTGACGAGTGGAGGCAGAAGTATGTCCTGGCTCCGAAGTCGGCAGGGTGAGTGAAGAGGGAAGAAGGGTCTGCGGTGGCTGAGCCATGTGCGGCTGCCCCAGCTCCAGGCAGCAGCGCTTAGCAGGTGCAGCAGGCTCAGCAGGTGCAGCAGGCTCAGCAGGTGCAGCAGCGCTCAGCAGGTGCAGCAGGCTCAGCAGGTGCAGCAGCGCTCAGTAGGTGCAGCAGGCTCAGCAGGTGCAGCAGGCTCAGCAGGTGCAGCAGCGCTCAGCAGCGCTCAGCAGGTGCAGCAGGCTCAGCAGGTGCAGCAGCGCTCAGCAGCGCTCAGCAGGTGCAGCAGGCTCAGCAGGTGCAGCAGCGCTCAGCAGGTGCAGCAGGCTCAGCAGGTGCAGCAGGCTCAGCAGCGCTCAGTAGGTGCAGCAGGCTCAGCAGGTGCAGCAGGCTCAGCCGGTGCAGCAGCGCTCAGCAGGTGCAGCAGGCTCAGCAGGTGCAGCAGCGCTCAGCAGGTGCAGCAGGCTCAGCAGGTGCAGCAGGCTCTGCAGGTGCAGCAGGCTCAGCAGGTGCAGCAGGCTCAGCAGGTTCAGGGCGCCGTAGCCACAGGGTCAAGGGTACGGGAACCCCCACTACCACAGGACTGATTTTAATGTGGGCGAAGCAGCTTCCACTCTTGGTGTGGCCTCCTGGGCATTCATCCCAAAGGCCACCACTACTGAGGCCATCTCCTTGTTAGCAGAGAGTGTCCCAAGTGTGGGAAGTGGGGCTGCGGCCTGAGGGCTGGCTGGGAGAAGCATCTGGTCAGGCTGAAGGGGCCACAATCCCCGCCGGCCCGTTACCTGTGCCGACAGTGTCTCCACCTGGCCGGCACCACTCTGCGGCTGAGCCCCGCACTCCCCTGCCCTGCCATCCCCAGGCTCTCGTGGAAGGTGGCTGGTGATATGATCCAGAGGTTCCGCACAGCTTTACACAGCTCCTCCTCTTTGGTGCTCCTGAGAAACCGATTTTTCCTGGAACTGTGTCAGGAACAGGCATTTATGTGAAGCTGGTCTTTCAGAAATAGCTCTTCAGATACCACTAAAGGATTCGGACTTAAGAACCCTCGTCCTCAAACATTCCTTCTTGCCATCAGCAGGAACAAAGTAAAACACTTTAAGGAACCCCACTGCCTGGGTATATCTGACAGGAGGGAAAAAGGACCTCCTAGAGTGGGAGAACTGTAGCGTGTGAAGGCGGATGTCACTGCTGGAAAGCACAGGCGAGACTTGGGGCTCCTGGAGGAAAAAGGAACAATTCTCAGGGAAAACACTATAGAGACCACAACCACTCCCGTTGGAAGGAAGCAGAGATTCTGCTGCACGATCTGGCCAAGGTTTTAGACGGGAGACAACTGGGCACTTCAGAGGGCCAGAGTACAAAAATCTTCCAGGAAGAAAAAGACTGAGAGCAAAAGCGAGCAAAAACGTCTAGCAAAACACTTGCAGAAACTACTTTAAATGCAACTCTTTGACTTTTGTTGAAAGCTGCTGAGGAAAAGCGATGAAATTTTCCAGAAAAGACTGAAGAACAAGACGATGAGGATAAATTAAGAGGAGCCATTGGACTCAGTGTGGTAAGTATTCTCAGGGGTTGAGTCTGCTCCCACGAAGGGCAGAAGGTATTGGGATGGGAAGCAGGTTTTCTGAAAAAAACAGAAAACAGTAAGTGCTGGAGAGGATGTGGAGAAATAGGAGCCCTCCTGCACCGCTGGTGGGAATGTAGAATGGTACAGACTCTGGAAGACAGGGTGGCGCCTCCTCAGGAAGCTAAACATAGAACTGCTCTATGATCCAGCAATCGCTCTCCTAAGAATATATCCAGAAGAACTGAAAACTGTGACACGAACAGACGTTTTCACACTAATGCTCATAGCGGCATTATTCACAATTGCCAAAGATGGAAACGACTCAAGTGTCCTTCAACCCATAAATGGGTAAACACAATGTGGCATATGCATATGACGGCATACCATGCTGCTGTAAGAAGAAATGAAATTGGGACACATATGATAACATGGATGAGATTTGAAGACATTATACTGAGTGAAATAAGCCAAACATAAAAGGACAAATACTGTATGGTCTCACGAATATCAACTGAATACAAAGAATAAACTCATGGAGTTAAAGCCTAGAGTATAGGCTACAGACGGTAGGCTGAGGGCTGACAAGGGCTACTGACGCTTAACGTATGTAGACTTTTTAATTAGCTTGACTGTGCAAGTGTGGAAATGGATAGAGGTGATGGTAGTACATGACAGCGAATAGAACTCACGGCTGGCTTATAAATGGGATTGCGGCTGAAAAGGGGGGGTCTAGGGAGGTAAACGCAATTGAAAGAAAGCTAGAGAAAAATCTAGGGGCTAAATAGCAGTGACCCTCGTGGTGGATGAGGACTGTGGTTAGCAGTACAGATAAGGAATGTTCTTCTACGAATTAGAACAAACGTACATCACTATTACAAGGTGGTAAGAATACGGAGATGCATGGTAAAAATACAGCTAATGTAACTTATGGACTATAGTTAACAGCAATATGGTAACATTCCTGCATCGGTGTCATAGAAGGTACTGTGTTAATAATGGGGGTATGGAAAAGATACACCAAATGTACCCTCTAGACCCTGGTTAGTGGGAACAGTCCGATGATATTCTCTCATAATCCATATTACCCACAATGCTGTAATATGTTGGTGGAGGGGGTGATGTACAGGAACTCTGCACATTGTGGACAATTGTTTCATAAGTTCACAACTTCTCTAATAAAATAAAAATGTAAAAAAAAAAAGCCTCCTATTTAAGTATTGCGTTTTTGTTTTTTTTTTTGGTTAGGTTAAATGAGCCAGTAAATGTAAAGCACCATGGCTTGGCCATAGTGACTGTTTAGCAAATGCCTGCTTCCATCATTTCTTGTCTCCTTCTACCTTGTGTTACAGATACAACACCCTGTTTTACTTCCACTCCGAGACCCTACACGCCTTGACAGCAGGAGGATTTGTGTCTGTTCATTGTTCTTCTAGCTCCTTTAGAGCCTGGAATGTAGTCAGCACACGAAATTAGTTTTTTTTTTTTAATTGGACAAATTTGGAAACCTAAAGCCAAGTCCTTCCCTTTCTTCCCGCCCCTTATATTCACCAACTGACTGTACCCATGAAATAAGTGATTCCATGACTATGGCCAAATTGGACGTTAGGCTCAAGAGCTTACAGTTAGTTACACGCTGATCCGTGCGGTCAGAAGGGGGCTTTTTGGAAGCATGTTCCGTGTGGGGCAGAGCTCCTCAGCAGCTCGACGCAGGATGGAGCCAGGCTCCTGAACCCCCCGCCTGGCACCCGGCCCACGGCTCCGGGCAGCTGGACTCCAGCGTCTCTGCTGCCCGTGGCCGTGGGGCTGGCCTGGCTCTGGCTGGCCAAGGGCACCGAACACAAAGGCCATGTGGAGTCAGCTCACTCTGCAGGCAGCAGCCCTGCCTGGGATCCACGGACAAACTGGCAGCAAGACTGTGCTAGCGGGAAACACGATGTGCCACCCCTGCAGGACAGAGTCCAGTCCTCGTCGAGTTTTCAGGTCAAATTCACATCTGTTTCGGAGATATTTTTCAGTTTTCGCAGAGACATTTCTTTGTGTTCATGGATTTGTGCCAAACAGCAGTTTACCCAACACTTGATTAATTTATTTGTTTCCCATGCATGTTCGACTCTCCCCATATTTGGCCTTGGCTGAGATCCCTAAGCATATGTTTTATGTGGCTAGCCCTTCAGACTTTTAAAAAGCTTTTGGAAATTAATACCAAAAAAAAAAAAATCATACTAAAGGACAGAATTTTTCTAATCATAACCCAGGGAGTAGTCATTTTCTTTTCGGTGAGTATTTACTTCAATTTAGTTCCTCTCTCCAGTGAAATTTCACAGCATTGATGTTAAAACATAATTCAGGTCAAGTAAAATATCAGCTCCTGGTGCATCATTAATAGTTCCTGATTCATGAATACGAGCCATTCAAAGTAGCACAGGCCCACAGAAATGGGCTGAAGAAATTAGGGCAGTCAGGGCTCAGTGAAATTAAGGTGTAAGGACGCTACCTTTACCCTGCTCCCAGGAGCACCGCTTTTTTTCACACAGTTAGCCTTAGATCAGGCAAAGGAGGTGCTGGCCTACAGCAAGGGGTTGGAGGTGGGGGACAGACGTCTCAAAAGCTGGTTCTCCAGTCTGCCACCTATGCTTGGCATCCCTGCCTCTAGAGTGGCATTCAGCTGGCAGAAGTTGGCTCCAGAGACTACTATCTGTTCCTTACTAACTCATTCCTTCGACAAGTGGTTATCAGTGCTACCATGTGCCAAGAACCGTGGTCGGTGCTGGAGAGAAAAAAACGGGCAGGGCACGGAGCTTTTTGTCTGGTGGGAAGACCAAAATAGGTAGGTGGTTACAGCTCTGGGTGTTGACAAGTGCTATGACGGAGCTCTCCTTTGGGGCCTGCCAGAGAGGTAGGAGGTGTCACCGGAGAATGCCATGTCGCAGGAAAGCACGAGAGAGCGCGCGTGGTGGCGAATGCCGTATCGTGCGCCTCACCCATCAAAGATGCTGTGGGAAGAAGGCACAGAGCAGCCAGCTCTGGCAGGGCGAACGATGGAAGCTGGCTGAGTTAGGAACAACACAGAGTGTCACTGTGCAGGCCCCATATGAAAGCGGGGCAGCATTCGGCCCGCCCCGGTAAGCCTTGCTGAGGAAGCGAGTGAGAACGGACAGGCCGCAGAGCAGGCACCGCCGGAGGCCTGGCCTGGCTCTTGCTCTGTTGGAGGAACAGTGTAGGAAAGGGGGGCAAAGGTGTGTGGACGGGGAGTGGGGGTGGGAGGGGGGTCAGAAAATGCCGAGAAGCTTTGCTGCTTGGGGAAGGTGGGTCCCGGCGTGCACTCTTGGACAGTGAGTTGCCAGAGGGGAGCCACACAGTCAGTCTGAATCAATGTGGCTTACAGAATCAACACCGCAAGACTAGGAAGACTGCTAAATTCCAGAACGCCAGCCCTTCTGAAGTGCTAATCCTCCCATCCAAGACTGCACTGTACCCCCAGAGCGCACGGGCTCTTCCTTTTGCTTAGAGCACCATATGCCTGTCTCAGCAGGTCAAGGCCCCTCCTTCCCTCACGGCTCAGACTGTTGGGGGTCCCTGCTCCAAGTGCACAGGGCAGTTGGTCCATCTCTCTCCTTGAATTCTAAAGGATTCATTGGATTGTCCCCGCGTGTTTACTCCTCTGTCCCTCCCCCCACCAGGCTGTGTGCTCCCTGAGGACGGAGACTTGCCCTTCATCTCTATCCCCAAGGCTTAGCCCCGGAGGAGAGCTTTGCAGTTGCAAATACGTTTCCGTGTTTGGATGAATGGACTCCTTGACTGAATGGATGAATGATGGAGAAAAATCAGGAGCGGTGAGCCTTCTCCTTAGGAAGAGAGACCTCAGGAAGGGGCGCTCAGAAACACGGTGCACATATTATAATGCCGAGGCCAAACGGGTAAAAAGCAGGTGCCTCGGTTTCAAGTCAGAGCTAGTTGCAATTTTGCTCTAGCAAAACAGGAGAGGCTGGTTGCCTCTACTGTTCACGTGAGCGCCGTAATTTTCGGTCCAGGTTTGCTTAGTAGGCAGGTTTAAAAGATGTGCAAGGAGGAGCAATCTAATCAAAAGAATTTGGCCCGGGAGCCAGGAGGTGTAGCCTCTCTTCCTGACCCCCGCCAGCTTCCTGATTGTAAGAACTATATGTCTTATCTCCGTTTGCTTCCAGGCTCCCAGCCTCCACTCTTTCCCCTTTGCAACCCATCCTGCACCCAGGTACCTTTTTCGAAAACAAAGTAATTGTTCTCGTATTTTGCTTTAAAGCCGCCTTGTTGCCTCCAGATCAAGGTCCCAAGTCCTAGCAGATTCTTCCAGGTGTCTCTCGAGGCTGGTGGTGCCTGACCGAGCACCCTCCTCTCGGTACTCCCTGGTTCCCTTTCCCCTCTCCAAACACGTAACTGCCGGTGTGTCTCCCACACAGGCCCTGGAATCAGGAATGACTTTCCACATTCATTCTACCTGGTACGCTCCTGTGTGCTCCTGGCTTAAGACCCAGCCGGCGGAGCCCAAGAGATGCCTCCTCAGCAAGGCCCCTTCTAACCCGGCAGACGCGTAAGCCCTTCCTCCACTCTGCTGCCATCGCATTTTCACTGGCTTATCTCGGATCGTTTGTAACCCTGCACTGAAATTATTTGCTTACTCATCCATCTGTCTCAGTTGCAAAACTCTGCGCCTCTCTAGGCCAGGGGCCATTGTTCTTGCCGCTCCCTCCTCCTTGCTGGCATTTAGGAGGTTCTTCAACGAGGGCTGGTTGATAAATCAGGGGAATCGTCTTGACTTTCACACGTCCTGTGATGTCCCCTCTCCCTTTTCCCATGAACCGTGATAATCATAAAGATTGGTTTTTGAGCACCGACCACCACGCAGCAGGCACTATTTTAAATCCTTTGCCTGGAGGGATTACTATCCCTGCTCTAAAGAAAAAGAACCTGAGGCCAAGGAGGTTAAGTGCCTACCCCCAGTCAAGGTTAGCGGAAGCAGAGGGAATGGGAACCCTGACTTCAAAGACCGTGGCTTTCCACGACGTCCCTTGCTTCCCTGAAGGCCTGTGCACAGTCGGTTCTTTCCGGGTTTCTTGATGGCTCTGGACTGCATAGAATAGGGCTGTGGGAATCAGGCCAGCCTCGCAGCTGTGGCATCCCTCAAACCCCGCAGGCCGGCGTGCGTGGCCCCTGGGCCCTCTGCTTCCCGCCAGGAGGCTGTCTTCCCGCACGCAGGACTGGCCCTGCGTTTCCTGGGATGGGCGGGAGCCCTCAGCAGAGAAGCCTCCTCGAAGCTCCTGGGTTTGTCCAGGATATCCGGGCCGGCGACTGTCCGTTCCCTGGAGAATGAGAGAGCGTTGGCTTCCGGGATGTTTGCTTGGCTCCCTGAGCCCTCAGGGTGAAAGGTCTAGGGGTGACAGGCCAAGCTGACTCCACCCAGCTCGGCGCCAGGCTGCCCTGAGCCGCCTTCCCTCCGGGTCCCTCCTCCTCAGCGTGCTCCCTGGCCGCCAGGGGTGAGGGGTCCGGCCTCACTGCGCAGGACGTGAAGGAGAAGCCCCCTGCAGCCCTCCCGGGCGGAGGCCGTGCACGCAGCCCTCAGGGGTTCTCCCTGCGCTCCTCCCTGCTGCTGCTAAGCCTCCGGTTTAGGGGAAGAAGAGAGGCCCAAGGAGGGAAGGACTGGGCTCCTACGCTGCAAAACGTCCCAGAGGAGGTGGGAAAGAGCCGGGGGCGGGGTATCCCGTGCCTGGGGACACCCGCTCCCTGCCGGCCCTTTCACCCACGTCAGCGCAGGTAATCCTCACCATGAGAATCATCCCATTTTAAAGACGAGCAAACTGAACTGACGCTGAGCACCGCAGCATGTTTCCTCTCGGTGGGAAGGATATTGTATTGTGCGAGCTCACCGATATGAAATAATTAGAATAAGCAAAGTCGTAGAGTCAGAAACTAGAATCGGGGTTCCCAGGGGCTGGGGTGGGGGTACGGGATGGGGACGTAGTGCTTACCTTGTGTGGAATTTCTGTTTGGGGTGATGGAAAAGGTTTGGTAGTTGAATGGAGGCGATGGTACACAACATTGTGAATGTAATTTTATATTTGAATGTGCCTTAAAAGGGGACATTTTAGGTTGTGTATATGCTACTAGAAGACAAATGTTAAAAAAAGAAACGTACGACTGTCCAACTCGAACAGGGACCCTCGCGTGAACCGTGGGCCCAGCTAGTAGCACAATTACGATACCCTCCTCCATCAGCTGTAAGGAACGTGCCACACGAACGCAAGGGGTGAGCAAGGGAGGGCGGTATTTGGGAACTGTTTTTTCTACATGATTTTTCTGTAAACATACAACTTATCTAATAAAAATATAAAACAATAAAAAGAATACTGGGAAGCCTCCGACCTTGGGCCAGGGAATCAGTGAGTGGAGCGCAGCCTGAGGTGAGCCAGGACATGGCCGGCCACTGAGGCAGAATCCCCGTGCTGGGCACTTCTGCCTGTTGTCGGATGCTCTACGATGTCTTGCCCTCGGCGTCCCGGCTGGAATCAGGAATTGCACTTGGAGCCCCAGTACAGAGTGGGGCGAAGCAGCAGCTTGGGTTTCACAGTGAGAACACTGGACTAGGAGTCTCCCCAGCTCTCTCGCACACACACAAACTTATCTTTCCAGGAAGGCCCACCTTCCAGCCCACCTCTTCCAGGAAGCCTCCCTAGACTCACTATGATGTTTGCCTCCCTTAAACTCCTGTGGCGCTTGTGATGGCGCCATTCAGCCGGTACTTCCCATGTGTAGCCCTGATTTGCAGACTATCCTTTCTGTAACTCAGGTCCTCAGTTTCCTCCTCTGTACAGTGTGGGAGCAGGGCTGCTTCTCCAAGGCCCTTTTCAGGCTTTTCCACTGTAGGATGTTCTGACTCCCCACTGACACGATCCCTTCCTTGCAGGAAGGGCCCATGTGGTACACTTGGCAAGTCCTCGCTGAAAACAGAGCTTTTCCCATTCTACCATCTCCTGACTACGCTGTAGCTCTGAGGATCCCTGAGCCTGGTACAGGGCCTGGAGCACAGTGGGCTCTTTGGGTTATAATGCATCCTGGTAAATGCATAGTGAGTCGTGGTGCTCATGATTATAATAAGGTCATAATGCAAATTCTCTTTACATTCTATAAATGGTTGTAATTTCTCTTGCTTGTTTTGTGCTTTCGCCTTCTTCAGGCTCCGTTTCCTTCCGGCCCTCCTGCCTCCCAGAGCTGTCTGCCTGGAGAACCAGGATGGACCATCTGGAATCAGTGTGTGCAGCGCTGTAGACATGTGGCAGACTTCGACTCCGCGTACTCCAGACTGCCTGTTGACCCATTCCCGCTTGGACTCTTTGCCACATTCCCCGCCTCTTTTGCCAGATGCTTTCGGAACATGAGGCAATGCCCCCACCTGCGGCTGAACTTGCTCCGGTCACGTAGGCCACCGGCTTGCTCTTGGGGTGCGCTCGCCCATCTCGGGGGGAGGAGGCGATGACTTCAGCTCAGAAGGTCCCTGCGCCCCAAGTCCGTGGAAGGTCCCCGGGAAGACGCCTGCCACGCCCGCTCCCGTGGGCAGGAGGCCCCTGCTCTCCTCCCTCAGACTCTGCCTTACGACCCTTTCTCTCTTTTCTGATTTGCTGCTGGGAAGGAGTACTGTGTAGTGGCAAAGAGCATGGCCTTTGCCTTTTGAGCTGGATTTTCAACCTGCCCTGCCCCTTATTAGCTATGCATCTTGGGCAAATCACCTAACTTCTTTGACCCTTAATTTTCTCATTTCTAAACTCATATATTATCATCAACTACTTCACAGGGCTAGTGTGAGGATTAAGTGAGCTAATACTGGCAAAGTGTTTAGACCAGGGGTTCTTAGCCAGGGGTCCCTCAACTTGAATTGGAATTTTAAAAACCACACATTATTCTCGTGGGGACGTGCGGGTGTGATCTATTCATTAAATAATACACACTGTAGTATGGACTTGCAAGGGGCCCGTGGTTTTCGCCTGACTGGCAGAGGGGTCCGTGGAATAGAAAAGGTTCAGAACCCCTGGCTGACATTCTGAATGTCATTGCAACAACAGATGCAGGCCATTATATATCCTGCCATGACCTACAGAGCTGAGTGGGAGAAGAGTAATGCAAACTGTAATGTAGAAGAGTAACGTAAACGCTAATCCATGCTTGGTGGCAATGCTCCAAAATGTGTTTATCAATCGCAATGAATGTACCGCACGAATGAAAGATGTTGCCAAAGTGGGAAAATGTGGAAGGTGTGGGGAGTGGGGCATATGGGAGTCCCCTCTATACTCTATGTAGTATTTACGTAATCTAAGTACCTTTTAAAAAGCAAATATATATATATATATTTTGAAAAGGCCCCCTGGTTTAGACAGAGCCTACACATAATATGCATACAGTAAACGTTACCTAGCGTAACGAACTATGTTTTATTTCATTTCTAAAGTAAGTTTTACTAGAGGAAAAATGGATTGCTTCACGAACTTGCCGGTCCCCCTTGTGCAGGAGCCGTGCTGGTTGTCTCCCCGTCATTCCAGTTTCATTGCCCAGGCTGTCAAGACACGCGCTAGCGTAACGATTATTGGCGTGTCCACTGTCACACTGAGGATGACGAGGGTCGTGAGAGGCCGCAGGTGAGTCTTCACGGCTCCCTGGACGTGTGGCTGGAGGCAGCATGGAACTCAGAGTGCCTGAACACGGGCCTGCGGGCTTCGCTTCCCTGAAACGACTCGGGGCTTGGAAGGAGCCCCGGTCACAAGTAAAGCTGGGGGGAAGGGCCGTCTGGTCCGTGCTCCTTCCCTGCTCTGCAGCGAGCCCGCCGGGCCCGCGGGGCCTCTCCTTCTGTCCTCCCCACCGATGCGCGCGCGCATTTGCCAGCGTATGTCCACCCCGTCGCCTCTCCCACGCGCAGAGCTAAACTGCGGGGCACACTTGGTTCTCACCTTCTCCCCCCTCCTTCACGGGCGCCGGGGTGTTCTGTGGGTGCCATTTCAACTTCTGCTTTCCACCCGGCTCCCCTCCGCCTGGTTTCGTGGGAAAATCCCTTCCCGCTTCCCCCGCCCGTGGGCAGCAACGTCAGCGCCTGGCCCCGGCTTACGCGGCCGCGCACCCCGCAGGACTGCGCTCCACGCGGGGCGCAGGGGCAGCCAGGCTGCGTGTGGGAGGGGGCGGCGAACCAGAGGGGCTGCCAGAGTCAGGAGGAGAGCTGCCCCCCCAGGCGAGGACCGACGGGGCGCCTGGGGTGCTGCCGAGGCAATCGGGGCGCCAGGAGCCGGGCCAGGCTCCCTGGAGGTCTGGCAGGGAGCAAAGCCTGCCCGGCCTGGGCCGGGGGCTCCGGCAGCATCCGGAAATGTCAGCGGCATTGGGCGTTCATGCCCAGGCCCGGTTCTAAATGCGCTGCTTGCAATAGCAAGCCATCAGATTGCCCCAGACATTTCAATAGCCCATCGAGCTGGAACGTTCCACGCCGCCTCTCCTGCTTAGAAGGTGCACCAAAAGTCCTTTGGCAGACACTGGTTTCCAATTTTTAAGTTCTTGAAAATGCAGTCTCTGTACTTAATCTGTATTCCACGGTCTAATACTGGGGGTCATGGTATTTGCCATCATTGCATTTCATTTTTCTGACTTCCTGGAGTAAATCCTTTTGCCTACCATGCTATTTACTTTTTCAAATAAAAAAATATTTAATTATACAAATCACTATAAATAAATGAATATATTCTTTGCAAATTTTAAAAACATAAAGTAAAAAAAGAAAAATTTTATCCACATACCCCAGCTCTCCATCCCACTTCCTCCTATAAATAATCTTCTTGTTTATTAGATCCTGTAAATAAGTTTCTGCCATAAATTTTTCTACGTACTTGCACACATAGAAACATGCAGTGAGGTATGGAGTTAAGAGTGGGGTGAGAAGGAGAAATGGTTTGCCCTGGCAGAAAGAAATAGTTTATCACTGACACTGTTTAGTTTCACAGCACGTGGTGATAATAAAAAGCAGACTAAGTTTATTATTGCGTATTTTTGCTTTTAAGTTATTGTTTAAAGTTACTATCTGCATGGCTCTGCACTATTGTTCTGCAGTTTGCTTTCTCTCTGCCCTCATTCCCCATTCCCCGTTTAGCAATGGGTCCTTGAGGCCCTTCTGGACAGCACACAGAGTCGGTACAGAGCTGTGACCTTTTTATTAGCAGTTGCGTCGCATCCACAGTAGGTTGCACATTCCTTATTAATGGAGATCATTATGAATAGAGATTATGTTGTCCAGTTTTCTGACACAAAATTGGAACTAACCTAATGCCTAATGTTCTTACACATGATACATGATAGCCTGGGGCTTAGTCGGTACCTGGCTCTGACCTGAAGCACGTTGCATGTAGTAACTCGTTTAATTCTCAGCACAACCCTATGAAGTAGGGGCTACTATTATCATCCCCATTTCACTGCTGAAGCAACTAATGTGGTAGACGGACGCCCTAACCACTGGGTCAAGTACGCCACCACCTGATGTGCTCTTGAAATCCATTTCTGCAGCACAGTCAAGAACTTAGACAAAATCCAGTTACAAACTGATATATCAATCCTCTACTCTGAAATCTTTGAAGGCTTAACATCGCCTAAAAAAGAGAATCCATACCTCTAAGCAGAGCTTTTGATACCCTTCACAGTTAGGCCCTTACTTTCTTGAGCTCGATAACTATTTGGTAAATGAGTGCTTGCTCTCCTGCTTAGAAATCCGGTTGACACACATTCCCTACACTTGTCATTCAACAATTAAATTTATTGAACGCCCACTCTGTGTTGAATTTAACAATAACTATTTTTCTTAGGATAATGGGAATAGTTGTAGACATAGAATCTAGAGACCTGGGTTTAGGTGCAATTCTGGCCCTTTCTATGTGAATTTGACAAAATCATTTCTCTTCTCTGGGCCTCAGTTTCCCCACTGGTGTGAAAGAGTGGAGATCTGTATGGGCTCTAAGTCTCTTTCAGCCATGTCAGCCTAGTTCCTAGAATCATCGTGAAGGAAGAACTAGGAATGTTCTAGCCATCCAAAGCAGTGTGCCCCACAGCCACATCCTGAGCTCAGCAGCTTGGAAGCACCCTTACTTTAGCCCTCCTTGCCACCCCAGCTCCGCTCTTAGACTCTTCTGACGGGCCTGCTCTGAGCCACAGCCCTGGAGCTGAAACCTTCCATACAGCAGACCCTAGATCTGAAACATTGGCGCTCTGGGTCTTCAGCCATGATCTCATTTTCTGTCCAACATTTTTCTTGGCCTGTGACTGCTCAGCCCTGACCAGGAAAAAAAAATCTCCCACTCCAGGAAGTGATTCGGCTGACTCAGCACGTTGCAGGTCTGGAATTGGAGCAGGAGCTTGTATAGTCCCAGAGGGACCTTGCAGGCTCGAGTAGGAAAGAGAGGGAAACGCCAGGCAAGTCCAGGAGAAACATTCCTGAAAGTAAAGGGATTTCAAGAGCCGGACGGTGACGTGGTTGACATGAGGGGGCTCTCCTTTTTTGAGCACCTTCTGTGAAGCAGGCACTTTTAATCTGGACTAAACCTCTGCAAGGCAGGTATAATTTAATCCCATTTCACAGAGGGGGAATCCACAGCTCAGTGAGATTAACTAACCCTTCTGAAATCACATGACTAGGAAGTTGTGTAATTCAAACTCACATCTCTCTGCTCCAAAGACCACATTCTTTCCTTTAAACACTCTGAGGAGCATCTGATAGAAGCTTCGGCAGTCCAGAGAATAAAGCTAGATGTTCGGGAAATATTCACTGGATGGGTATTTCAAGGAAATAGGCAAAATATCTACTGGGATAATACTGAATCTTAAATCACCAGCACTAACCATGATCAAGAGTGGAATTACAACCACCAATCTAAATAGCTGCAGCTCATAAGGGCAGGTTGTGCCTTGGGGGACACAAAACGCTGTGAATTCCTTGAGCGTGAAGGTGACTACTAGGCCGGGTGTGGCACCCGCCATCTCGTCCACGCAGCTGTCTGGTCGGCTAATCTCTGGCTGAGTCTCTAGTTGCTCTCAGCGCAGGGCCCCGTGGCGCCCTAATCTCGGGCTTCACAGCCAGCCTTGCTGAGCCTGACTCCCTCCCTCCCAGCCTCGCTTGTCCTGTGCCAGGGCAGACTTCTTTCACAGTGGGCCTGTGCAGAAACGCAGGGTGCTGGTGTGGGAAGGGCGCTGCCTCAGAATCGCCCAGGATCACCCCCTCGTGTTACAAATGAGAAAACAGGGCCTCGGGCGAGGGCTGGCGGTGTCCCGTGTCAGCGTGGGTGGGTGTGGGTGTGAGACACACTGGGACCTCGGCAACAGGGGCTTTTAGGGCGCGCCTGGGGAGCTGGACTGGGAATGCTGACTCCAGCTGGAGGGTTCCTGGGGCTGGGGCGGGGTGCAGGAGGGGGCACCGTTGCCTGGAAGAACGGGCTAGGCTCGGGAGGCCAAGTGTCGAGGCTCCCAGCCAAGCAGCCTGGAGAGGGGAGCGGGCTTGCGTTGCAGCAGGCAAGTGCGGGGCTGGGGAGGAGAACGCTGAAGGTCGGGGCCTGGACCAGCATCCCCTGGAGGGCCAGGGAGCTGTGCAGGAGAGAAAAGTTACAGGTCAGAGGCGAACACAGAGCCCACCCTCAGGGCGGGATGCGGCTCATTCTCGTCTCACCCTCTCCAGGAAGCCTCCCCTGCAGCCGGAGGAGCCCGCCGTACTCCAGGTGACGGCTCCGGTGTCTCACCCTCTCCAGGAAGCCTCCCCTGCAGCCCCAGCCCGCCGTACTCCAGGTGACGGCTCCCCGTGTCTCACCCTCTCCAGGAAGCCTCCCCTGCAGCCAGAGCCCGCCGTACTCCAGGTGACCGCTGGGAGCCAGGAAAGGCAAGAGCCAAATACTCGGCCATTCTGCCTCCAACATGCCTCCGGGATGGCCCTGCCTTCCACTTCTGCCGTCACCACTCTAACCCTGGTCATCGCTCCCCTGAATTATTGCAATAGAATTGTTCTTTAAAGATTAATTTTATTTATTTCTCCCTACCCCCTCGTTGTTTGCATTTGCTCTGTCTACCTGTTGTGTGCTGGTCTTTTTAGGAGGCACCAGGAACTGAACCCCGGACCTCCGATGCGGGAGGGAGGCACCTAATCACCTGAGCCACCTCCGTTCCCTGCTTTGTCGTGTCTCTCATTACGTTTTCCTCATTTTCTTGTTGCGTCATCTTGTTGCCTCAGCTTGCCATCTTGCTCATCTTTAGGAAGCACCAGGAACTGAACCTGGAACCTCCCATGTGGTAGGAAGGAGTTCAATTGTTTGAGCCACATCCACTTCCCATGATAGCATTTTTTAAAAATTTCTCTCCCCTTCCCCCCAGCCCCGTTGTCTGCTCTGTGTCCATTTGCTGTGTGTTCTTCTTTGTCTGCTTGCATTCTTGTCAGCAGCACCGGGAATCTGTGTCTCTTTTTTGTTATGTCATCTTGCTACGTCAACTCTCCATGTGTGCGGTGCCACGCCTGGGCAGGCTGCACTTTTTTGCATGGGGCGACTCTCCTTGAAGGGTGCACTCCTTGTGCATGGGGTTCCCCTGTGCAGGGGGCACCCCTGCGGGGCACGGCACTCCCAGCGTGCATCAACATTGCCTGTGGGCCAGCTCACCACGTGGGCCAGGAGGCCCTGGGTTTGAACCCTGGACCTCCCATATGGTAGGCAGGTGCTCTATCAGTTGAGCCACATCTGCCTCCCATGGTAGCATTTCAATTCACCTCTTAGCCTCGGCCTTTTCTCTTTCTAAAGCACTCCTCCCATTGCCACCAGAGCCAGTATTCCTATGACACATGAGCATGTCCCTTGCTTCTGTAAATGTCGAATGGTTTGCCACTGCCTGGCACCCTTTCTCAGTTGAGCTTATGTGTGAGAATCAAGCCCTACAGAAAATTACAAGTGACTGTGTCCTCAGTTCTCTCCAGGATGGTACATAGCTAGTATTGTTCTAGACGTGCAGGGGAGAAATTGCTTCATCCGATGGTCGCTTTAAGTCATGAATGCCTCGTTTTCTTCTGGAATCCCAGTCGAGAAGGGCTTGAGAGAACATAGCCCAAACATGTACACCTGGCACTGGGACCTACACAGCCTCAGCAACCCCTTCCTCTCTGGCCTAATCTGTTCCCCAACCTTCCCCACATCCCATTCTCTGGTCTTGCCAAACTCTTGCCATTCGTTCCTCATCCTATTCCTTTTATGACTTAACATTCTTCCTTCCACTTGTTCTTTTCGACATCATGAAATATTAGCCATCCTGCAGGTCTAGCTCAGATATCACCTCCACCACCTTCAAAGGCAGATTACATTGTTCCCTCCACGTGCCCACATTACTATGTACGCAAGCCTCTGTAGAGCACAGCGTTCTCAGCTGGAGGTTTGCTTGTCTGACCTGAAAGCCTGAGTCGCTGCACGGTGCAGAGCAGGCGACACTCCCCACCTGCGTAGATGTTGGCCCCCGCCCCCTGGAGGCAAGTTCTGAGCACAGGACTCCAGACTCCTATTCCATCCTTATTTGGCTTTCCGCACGTGACGACAGCGCAGTCAAACACTAAACATGTGGGTCGCAGATATGCAGGTGTGCGTGGGGATGGAGGGCTGGGAGAAACCTTCCTGGATAATTACTGACAGAGGTGGGAGCAAGAGCTGGTAGACCCAACTGAGCAGGGCGAGTGGAGCCAGAAGGACCTTGGGTGACGTATAGGAGAAGATGCCATCGGGGACATGCTTAGGGTCAAGTTTATAATTTCTCTGGAAAATAAGGAAAAGAAAAGGAGGAGAAGCAGTTGTCAGCGGGGCTTAGAGAAGGACAGGAACTGGTGTCTGAACCGACTCACGGTAGGTGAAATCTGCTAGTAAAGACGCTTCGTTAGCACCGTGCGGTATGCCTTCGCATGCGGGACCTCACTGTGTCCTGAGAACAGCCGTGGAGGGGGGCTGGGGAGTGGTTACAGTTCCACCTTACAGGGCAGACTGCTGGGGCCAGACGCCCCCTGTTTTTAAGGGCTCTAGCTGGAACTAGAAGGCAGGCCTGCCAGTCTCCTGGCCCAGAGCCACATTCGCCCTACTGAAGAATGGGGAGGCAGCAGCTCTGGTCTAAAAACTGAAAGCCTGTATAAAACCAAAAACTCACATAAGGGAACGGAGGTGGCTCAAGCAACAGGGCGCCCACCTCCCACATGGGAGGCCCCGGGTTCAGTTCCCAGTGCCTCCTAAAGATGAGCAGACAGACAAGGGAGCCATGGGGGTGGGGGTAATAAAAATAATTAAAATAATCCTAAGCATAAATGGAAAGAAAACATGAAATAATTAAAATAGCTTTTTAAAAAAACCAAATACTACGATGTGTAGAATCTTTTCAGAGCCATGACTCAGAGGGATTCTTGATAAACTCAAAACTTTTCTAGGAATCCTTTAAAGTGAGTTTAGAAAACCACTAGTCAGCTGACTTGCAGGGAGTTGGCTGAGAGAGAGCAAACCTCAGCTTGAACTGGGCAAAGCCTTACTTGCCTAGAGACTCTGGGGCAGGAGAGGAATGGACAGGGAGGTTTGTTTTGTGCCTGCCTGCAGCTACAGGGGACATGGGGACCGAGACGAGGGCTCTGCTACTGCACTTACTGGTCGGCTCCAGAACGAGGGGGAAGGCTCCGGAGGACGGCATGGGAGAGCCAGGAGCACAAGAGGCTGCCCAGCTGGTCCGCACCTCCAGACCATGCCACAAGCCTTGGAACCTCTGACCTGAGAGCATAAGCACCAACTTCTAGGCCCAGAAAAGAATTCTGTTGTCATTTAGCATCTTCAGAGTGCAGGTCCTGTCTCTCCAACTAAATGGCCAGACCCTCAGGGACAGAGAGTTGGTTTGAATGACTCATATTGCTCTGTGTATATAAAGCAAGAACTCAGGAAGTGGCTTTCTGATTACAATAAAAAGGTCAAGTTTGCTAAAACCATCTTCCATGGACCTCCAAGGGATGAGAGGCCTTGATTTCTCCTCCCTCCCCCTCAAAAGTGACTAGTTTTCAAAAATCCTCACTCATGCATTCACTCACTGCTGGTCTTCACAGAGCACCCACTACACGCAAGGTGCTACTTAATGTCAGGGCCTGTGCCAGGTGTCGGGGGCCTAGAGGTGAGCAAGACAGAGGCAGGCCGCCTTCTCGGAGGCTAGCGTCCAGGGCGACAGAGCCTGGCGTGGCTGAAAGAGACCGAGAGGCCATTTCATTCAACTGCCTCCTCTTACCAGTAAGAAATCCAAGGCCCAGAGAAGGGAGTTATCTCCCTGAAGGTCACCCAGCCAGCTGTGGCAGAGCCAGATAAAGCAGCAGCTCTGCTTTTCAATTAGGATCCTGACCTGCAGCAATCCAGAAGGCCCAGAAGGCTCCGTCGTCCTGGCCCTGCCCAGCGCCGTCCCCCTCTTTCTTGGCTTCTTGATGATTGTCACAAGTGACTGTTTCTCGACCCTGTGTTTCTGGAACTAAGCATGGTTTGTTCATAATAAACCAGAGGTTTTTTTTTTTAATCCTCTGGAACTCTAACTTCATGTCCTCTGAAAATCTACTGTTACTAAAACATTCTCAGTTCTACAATCAGAACCTCACACCAGGCAAAACATGCTGCCTCCATTTCGCTTTTTCAGAAGAGGAAGAATATGTTAACACTGTTAGAAAACACCATGAAGGGAAGTGGACATGGCTCAACTGACAAGAGCGACCATCTAACATATGGAAGGTCCAGGGTTCAAACCCCGGGCCTCCTTGATCCACGTGGAGCTGGCCCACGCGCAGTGCTGATGTGTGCGAGGAGTGCCCTACCACACAGGTGTGTCTCCCGTGTGGGGGAACCCCACGTGCAAGGAGTGTGCCCCGTAAGGAGAACTGCCCAGCACAAAAGAAAGTGCAGCCTGCCCAGGAATGGCACCACACACGCAGAGAGTTGACACAAGATGAACAAACAAAAAGAAACACAGATTCCTGGTGCAGCTGATAAGGATGGAAGCAGTCACAGAAGAGCACACAGTGAATGGACACAGACAGCAGACAACTGGGGGAGGAGGGGAGAGAAATAAATTTTTCTAAAATCTTAAAAAAAATAATTAAAACAAAACAAAGAGAAAATACCATAGGGTTCTCTTGCTCCGCTATCTAAAGGGATTGTAGGAAATCCTGGTAGCACCGCAGGCTGGCATTTTTTCAGGCCTGAGCGCCACTTCAGACATCTGAGGTAGCTTTGTGGATGCCCATTGCCGTGGAAAGAGGAGGGGAGGGGTGGGGAGAGAGAGAGCCACCTCTGGCATCTATTAATCTTTTGAATTAGCTGGAATGTGGGCCCTGGAATTTTCTGCTGAACCTCCTGCCATCAGCCACAACATAGATGCTTCAAAAATTAAGGCCTAGGGAGTGGATTGGCCCAAGCAGTTGAACCTGGAGGTCCCAGGTTCGGTTCTGATGCCTCCTTCAAAACAAACAAACAACAAGCAAACAAATGAGAAAACCAACTCAGGAGAGCTGCTGTGGCCAGTGGTTGAGTGCCAGCTTCCCACATATGAGGTCCCCGGTTCAATCCCTGGCCCTGGGCATTTCTCACTTTGCTCTGCTCAAAATATCTGGCATCTAGTGGTATTAGTTAAGTTTACTGCTGCTTCTGTTGTTTTTAATTAGATACGAGCATGTATTAGTTGGATCTGGGTTTAAATAATGGATCAGGAACTGGATGTGGCTTGAGTGATAAGGCCTCTGCCTACCATATGGGAGGACCTGGGTTCAATCCCTGGGGCCTCCCGGTGAAAAAGAAGAGAAAGCATGCCTGTGCGGTGAGCCAGTCCCAGCGTGGGGAGCTGAGTGCCCGCAGGGTGCACGCAGTGAGCCAAGTGTCCATGTGGCGAGCCAAATGTGCACACGGCTGCGCGCCGCGAGTCAGTGCCCACGTAAGGGAGTCACACAGCACGATGATGATGCAACAAAAGAGAGACGAAGGGGAGAGTTACAGCAAAGCTCAGCAGGGACAGGAACTGAGGTGGCGCAATTGACAGGGAACCTCTCTCCCCATCAGAGGGCCCCAGGATCAAATCCAGTGAAACCTAGAGAGAAAGGAGAGGAGAAGACGAAAAGAGAAATAGGTACAGAAGATCACACAGCGAATGGACACAGACAGGAAAAACAGTGGGGAGGGGGAAGGGGGAGGAGGGGGAAGGGGGAGGGGAGGGAGGGGGAAGGGGGAGGGGAGGGGAAGGGGAAGGGGGGAGGGGAGGGGAGGAGAGGGGAAGGGGAAGGGGGAGGGGAGGGGGGAGGGGAAGGGGGAGGGGAGGGGGGGAGGGGGGAGGGGAGGGGGGGAGGGGGGAGGGGAGGGGGGAGGGGAGGGGGGAGGGGAGGGGAGGGGAGGGGAGGGAGGGGGGAGGGGGGAGGGGGGAGGGGAGGGGAGGGGGGAGGGGGGAGGGGGGAGGGGAGGGGGGAGGGGAGGGGGGAGGGGGGGAGGGGGGAGGGGAGGGGGGAGGGGGGAGGGGGGAGGGGAGGGGGGAGGGGAGGGGGGAGGGGAGGGGGGAGGGGAGGGGAGAGGGGAGGGGAGGGGGGAGGGGGGAGGGGGGAGGGGAGGGGGGAGGGGGGAGGGGAGGGGGGAGGGGAGGGGGGAGGGGAGGGGAGAGGGGAGGGGAGGGGGGAGGGGAGGGGGGGAGGGGGGAGGGGAGGGGAGAGGGGAGGGGAGGGGAGGGGGGAGGGGAGGGGAGGGGGGAGGGGAGGGGAGGGGGGAGGGGGGAGGGGAGGGGGGAGGGGAGGGGAGGGGGGAGGGGAGGAAAAAATGAAACCACTTTAAAAATAAATAAATAATGGATGGATCACTTCCTAATCATAAGACCTCTCCGAGCTTCGGTTTCCTCAAAAGTGAAAATGGAAACACAGAGCACCTGCCTCCGGGGCTGCGGAGCACGGGGGCGCGCTGCCCCTGCTGCTGTGTGAGTGGGCGCGGGGCGGTGGAGGGGGTTGAGGCGGCGACGCGGCGTGAGGGCGTGAGGGCGTGAGGGCGTGAGGGCGTGAGGGCGTGAGGGCGTGAGGGCGTGAGGGCGTGAGGGCGTGAGGGCGTGAGGGCGTGAGGGCGTGAGGGCGTGAGGGCGTGAGGGCGT